>NC_056672.1:13067500-13367500 GCF_018350195.1 Panthera tigris
CCTTTGGACTCTGCTTTTTGAATAGAGAATTCCCTAGGTGCCCAGCAGGAGACCCAGCCTGGAATAAAGCAAGCCGCTAAAGAAAGTCAAATTCCCAAAAATAGGCACGGGAGAATGGCATGAAAAGGGGTATATTTTTAGCTAGCAATGATAAAGCTTCTGCACTTAATTGAGGTGACTGTAGTGCAAAGTAGAATGTAATTATTTTCCGCCCAGCACCTGTCTTGGAGTCTGCTGCTTTGCTCTCCACTTCTGGACGTTGGTGAGGGACGCTTCTCTGCTTTTTCACCTCTTCCTTATCAGCCCATTGTGGCAAACGTCACTTAGTTTGAAAGTACGTACGCATGGATGCCTGGGAACATTCAAGAAACACTCAAATGCAGTGTCCCTATTAAACCCTGCATTTCTTTTGGTTATATTTTCAGACTTCCTCGCTCTTTCTCTCTTCATTCCTTCTCTCCTTCCTTCCAAAAATGTTAAGGCACTGTGCGACAACCTATATATATTTAAAGGCTCCTAGTTAATATATGCACACATTTAATATATTAATATTTAACACATTTAATATATTATATAGTATTAAATTCTACCAAAATATATCAATAATATAATTATTTATTAATTCTCAGCAATTAATTTGCATGTATATACACATATTTACTAGGAGCCTTTAGTTAAAATATTAACTAGGAACCTTGGAAGTACCAGTGCACAGTCACCTGCATGGTGATATACTTAAAGGCTACTAGTTAATAGGTATGTATTAGCTATACACACACAGATATTATATATGATATATTCACGCACACCTATATACACCTAGGAATACATTATCTGTATCTGTTTATGTTTATGTACTGTGCCTGCCTTTAGGATTACTTGCTCTTTACCTCACATGTTGGATCATTGGGTAGGCACAACTTAATCAACACTTTACTAAAGGTTAGTGATACTGTGATGCTAGATAGATATTTGTTGCTATGGAATAGGAACTAGAGGTAGGTAAAACTCAGTTCCAAGTTTTATAACTCTGCGATTTTATTACTTAAAAGAATAAATATAGTTTTCACAAGATGAGAAAAATATACCTGAGAGGCATTTTTTCTGGCCACAGTGGTACAGAACAAGAAAACAATGGAACATATTAGCAGCTAAGCAAAGCTAAATTTAGCCATGGGGAAAAATTATAAAATCAGGGGCTACTCAGCGAGTCCCTGAAATTCTGAACAAGAAGACAATTAGTGGGCTTATACTATGGACAATGGGCAATTCTAATTCCTTGAAGGGAAACCAGGTTTTATATTTATTTGTTGTTTAGTTTTTTATTAGGCAGGAGAGTCTGTTTGAGACCATGACACCATTAGCGTCTCTTCATAATTATACTGTCAATCTGAAAGGGCAGAGAAGGCCAAGTTCATGGATACCATAACTCCACGAGCCTAAGACCTGATAGAAGTGAGGCAGTCCCTACAATAAGTTAGGCAATGGGGAAAATAATTTTTTTCCCCAAAAGAAGATATATCATGTGAAGGACAAATCCTTTTCTTACTCAAGATACTATCTTATCAAGTATGACTTATCAACTTTTAAAAAAGGCTACCTCAAGCAACCACCATGCCACTAGGTACGAACAAGAAAGACAACATATAGGCACCAGCATCCCTGATGCTGCGAAGAAAGGACAAGGCCTGTGAACATTATCCAGGTTGCTTGGATTTTTGAATCCATCTGTCAGGCTATTTCAATTTCTCTAAGAATTCCCAGATGTGACAGGCAGTCAACAGCTTTCCTGGGCATGACAAGTTTCATTTCAGGGTCCAGCTTGTAATTTCAAATAGGCTGGCTGCTGGTAGAGGTCCCATCAACTCAAGGTTTCGATTGCTTTCAAGCACTGCTTCACTGAGCACATTCCGCAATGACAGAACCACCCAGGCCAATGTGATAAAGGCTGGGAAAAAACTCAAAAGTTCCTTAAAGGAATAGGATATTTTGGCAGCTTTTTGAAACAAGCATTCTAAATGTACATTTTAATAGCGATGGGTCCCATACTTTCTGATATGCAAGAAAGGAGGTATTTCTGGAACTGGGGTGGAATCCACAGGGAAGATTTGATCTTTATCACTGGTAACTGACTTCTGGTGACTTGTGAAAGAATAGTGGATGTTCCTGCTTTGACCCTGACTCAAATTTTTATTGCGTTTTACTTACAATTTTTAAAATATTAGGTTTTTAACTTTTACAGATATATTTGACTAGATGTCAAACCAAAGAAGTGAAAAACTGGCATTCCACATTTTACACTGACACACATCAAATACATACATTATACACACACATGAAACACATACATTAACTACACCCATGGAATTTTCCAGAATTGTTCCTATTTCAAATATTCTGCCCAGGGGGTAGCTCATATCCAAGGCCATCTAGTCTAGATTTTAGTTTTGAAAATCTGGTTTTGGGACCTATATGATCCACACTATTTTGACACTAAGGGTGAAATTCAGATTTTGATTCAGTAGATATTTTCTTCATACCTTCTGCAAGGTCAGTGTTTCAATTCAATATCTAGTGGAATCAGAGGACATTTATTATATGGGATATGGCATATTATTTTTTCCTGATGGTTCTCACCAACACATGAAGGACTGATTGCAACATTCGTGAATCAAATATTTGATGCACAGAACCTTTTAGAAAAATGGATTTTTATAAGTTTCAATATATAATATCTATCCTATAACAATTTTATCATATTATATTTTATCATAAAATAACATGTTATAGGTAATATAATAATATATAACCATATAATATATTGGGCCACTTGACTGGCTCTGTGGCCTTGAGCATATCTATTTTACAGATGATGACACTAACAAGATTGCCTTCACAGGTTGTTGTGAGAAGTGAATTAATATGTGTAATACATTCAGAAAAGACCATGACATATTCTTGGAGAAGCTTACCTAGCTTGATAGATGGGCTCAAAAAACCAAGCCACCTGGCAGATGTAAGTGTCCAGTAAGTGCTGTTGCTATTACTGTTATTATTTCAAATCCTAATTTCCTCATCAGTATGCTGAATGAGTAGATTTCACCTTGATGATCCCTAAAGGTTCTTCCTCTTGTTGCCATGTCCTTTAATTTTCTTTTTTTATAATTAATTTTTTATTATTTTTCAATGTTTATTTACTTTTGAGAGAGAGAGAGCGCGCGAGAGAGCGCACGAGCAGCGTGAGTGGGGGAGGGGCAGAAAGACAGGGAGACACAGAATCCAAAGCAGGCTCCAGGCTCTCAGCTGTCAGCACAGAGCCCGATGCGGGGCTTGAACTCATGGACCACGAGATCATGACCTGAGCTGAAATTGGATGCTCAACCGACTGAGCCACCCAGGTGCCCTTATCCTTAACTTTCCATGGAGTGACGCATATCCTGGCTGAGTGGATCCAGTTAACATTTAACACAAAGGAAAATTCACCCTGAGGTGTTAAGAACCCATGATAGCAAACAGAAGCATAAGAATAACTGCTCTGTCTCCACGTAAATCATTTTCCTGTGCTTATGTATTTATTTATTTTATAGTGACAGAATGATGAAATGACCAGATGCAGGTAATTTCCCCTGGGGGAATAAATACTTGGCCTAACTTATATGCTTTGAGATCCAAGAAGGAATGAGACCTGGCTCAGCCTTTTCAGGGAGCAGAACAGCTTGTCAATTGGTTGTTTTAGCTCCCTGGAGGCTCATTCTAACACGGCAATTTTAGGTTATAAATTCGGGAGAATGTTTGGACAGGCTGAGGGCCAGTTGTTTTGGCAACCGCTACTGTAAATCGTTCATTCCCCAAGTAGTTGCTCTCTTTCTCAAGTATCCTCCTCTGCAAATTAAACGCTAGTCATGGGGGCTGTAAATGGCTTAAAATTAGGCTTCGAGCTAGTGAGTATGTCCTCTCCTAAAAAAGATATTTTTTTCCTTACATTTCCCGGTATTTGGGCTCCACCAAACTTTAAGTGCTATATTTCTTGCTCCCAAATGCATAGAAAAAGTATTTAAAAAAAATACTGGTGAGAGACAAAGCAGTTAAGAAGATACGGACTTTTTTGTCCAGAACAGAAAAAAAACACAATGATTCATCAATAGTGCAATTTCAGTGGTGTTTTACAAAACTGCTCGCAAAACAATTTAAAAGGAAAAGAAAGACAAAAAGAGACACAGAGCATGTGTGAGAGGAAAAATAAGGAGGGATTCTCTTTGGTGGTTCTAGCTGGTTTCTACCACTGTCCCTGACCTAGCCTTCATTGCTTGTAAAGAAAACGCCATATGGTGACTACTCAATAATAGGTCATTGTTTCCTTAGTCCACTGCTAGTATGGAGGTAACCTTGCTAGCTGTATTAAGCTCAGGAAACAGGAGTCTTACAGTGGGCCTTTCACCAGGGCCAGCATCAGAGCCATGTTTGTGGAGAATGCAAATTCAATCAAGGTAAGACGGCAGGAATCTATCTGTGAAAGGCTGCATTCATCACAGGTGTCAAGTCTAGGCTGGGTCTTCATATTTCTTTCTGTCATGTAATTTCTTCTTATCTTGTGGCTCCTTCACATGGACTGCATATTCAGGAGACAAAGTTGTCTCATAGGGTTTGACTAAGGTCAAGTCCACCATGTCTGACAATCTGTGACACTCTCCCACTTGGCAAATTGCCCAAGAAAATGTTTGGACATTACGTGAATTAAAATTAATTGAAATTAATTACAGAAACTTGATGAGCTAAAAGGACCCAGTAGTAAGGGCCATTTCTGCATCATCATATTTAACAATCATCCTTTGTTCAAATGCTGGAACATTGTGCTGTTTTCAGTAGGTGCTCAGAAAGTGCATTAATGTGCAATTTTAATGGTTAGGAAGGCTTTGCTAAGGCAGATATGGGGTTGGCATACTACTAAATCCAAAGTGTTTTCAAGTGTTTCAATAGGGTCATAACATTGATAATTCATAATATTGATAATAGGATGACCACAAACTTTATTCTTGCCCAGGGAGACCCCTTACAGAAAGTGGGTTTGAGAATCATGGTGGAAATTGGGAAAGAAGCTGTTGGCGGCACTGACTCTGGTATTCTTACAACCAGGCCCCTACTCTTGTCTAAAGGTATGGGGAGGTGGGGTTAGGTGCACAATCCATGTCTTTTCCAGAGTTTAAAACTCAACCTAATGTTTGTAGTGGGGGACTCCTACTGTAAAATAATGAATGATTTTACTTTAAAAATATATGTTTATGAGTTATATGAAACAACGCAAGTGTTTTTTAATGCTAAGTGAAAAATCTCATTGTACAAATATATACGTGGTTATGATGGTACTTAAAACAAATCTCAAAATTTACATATAGAAAAAAAATAAACACCTTAGAAGTAAATTCAACAAAAGTCATTGGTGCTTGTGGGGCTATAGGTGAGTATTTTCCCTCCTTTTAGTTTGTGGTAGTCTCTAAATCCATAATAAACATATTTTTAATCAACGTGTATTACTTTCACATGGATAAAATGAACTGGATCAAAGCTACGTTCATACTCAAGGTCAAGAGGATTCTTCACTGAGAGATGTGAAATTAACCTGAAATATGGAAGAAGACTCTTACAAGTAAATGAATCATGGAATCCAAGAAAAGCAGAGCCAACTGGGACCCAGAGGTCATTTAGATTGTGTATTCCATTTAATCAGGTCATTTGAAGGTAAGATCTTTAGTCCGGAGAGCTAAAAGCCAGTCCTTCTTACATTAGTAGAGAAAAGTGGAAAGCACTCAAGATGTTTTTCAAACAAGTCTGGATTCAAATCTTGAGGCTGCTACTTAACCTCCCCTCCCTCCCCTTGCCCCATGTCCCTTGGGCAAATCACTTAACCTCTCTAAGCTTTAAAGAGGAGAGATGGTAATAATATTTTGAGAGAGACAGAGACAGAGAGATCATGAGTGGGGGAGGGGCAGAGAGATAGGGAGAGAGGGAGAATCCTAAGCAGGCTCCAGGTGGTCAGGGTGAAGCGCCTGATGCAGGGCTTGAACCCATGAAAATGCAAGGACATGACCTGACCAGAAATCAAGAGTCAGACGCTTAACCAACTCACCTACCCAGGAGCCCCAGAAATATTTTAATGCCATTTCTCTTAGGCTTAGAAGAGAATGAAGATCATTACTGAAATCTCTGTCCTGCATCTTCCAGTACTGAATACGGTAAATATTTAAGGTCATGGAATTTTTTTATGGTCAAGAGTTATTGTGGTATCCCTTGATCTCTGTTCTCCCTAGCTTCCCCATTTTTTCTTTCCTTTTGTTATTGAAGAATTTCCCCAAAACATTTTTTATTCTTTCTTGTTTCTGCTCCTTGCAAATCTCATTCTCTCTTGAAGGCACTGCATTCAGGACTTTCTCCCACAACACCAACGAAACTGCACTTCACAAGGTCACCAAAAAAAATCCATCTTGCTAAATCTGGTGCATGCCTTTCATCCTGGTAGTAGTTGATATATTAGCACAAGATCATTCCCTCCTTCATTCCATATATTTATTATTTCTTTACTATCTCTTCCCCACTGGAATGTAGACTGTATGAAAATTAGTACGGCTGTAACCCCAGCCCCTTAAATACTGCTGGTTATGTGGCAGACACTCAAGAAATGAATAAAAAACTGCAAAAGTGGTATGAACAGAAGGCTACTGCAGGTAACAGACTTTGGCTTGCTGTGTGTGACTTAGAACAGAACCTTAAATGGAATGTAAATGAATGTGCCAACCTGAAGCCCATCCCGTGGATGCCACTAGCATTTCCTGAATACATTCTTAACTTCTGCTCATAATTTTTTGGCACATGTGATGGTTTGGCTTTACAGAGGATGCATTTCCTGCTTGGCTTTTCCCGCAGTGAGCTTTCTGTATATGCCCGTGTTTATTTGTGTACAATGTGTGCCTTGCCTGGCATCTGCTCTGCTTCCCGCCCCTCCGTGCACCCGTGCCCACAGGGCATCTGGGAGTTTGCCGGCATGTTATAAGGAGGTTTGGAAAATTCCCCTCTCTGAGCCCTCTGGCTTATCTTATTGGGGCTGAGAAAGCTACCAAGTACCGCTAGGCTGGCAGAGTGACAAAATCAACCCACACAAGGAGAAGAAACAGCTGCAGTGGGGAGGGAGAGCTTCCGAGGACCAATGAAAGAGAAAGACAGAGATTGCGGCTCATGGATGGCAGATGGTTGAGGTCTGAGTAGAAATCGGGTTGTCGAGAAACATTTTGTCTTAGGCAGAGCTGGAACATCGGCATTTAAAGCCACACGCGGGCCAGTGACAAGGCCTGGCAATCTCAGGCTCTTTTGGTGTCAGGATGGGGTTCTCTGCTTCATCATCCTGCCCTCATTTTTGTCCATAACGGAACTTACAAGTTGGCTCTTGTGAGCCCTGAGTTTTGGGATGCTGGCAGGCGTGTTATCCGGACACTGTGCCCTTTTCCAGAGCACTCAGCCACTGAAGGGACATTTCTCTGAACATGCAGGGAGAGGACGGTGCAGTGAAGCACTAGAAATACGGGTATTAAGAGATTTCCATGAGAGTCATGGAAAAGGAGCTTGCGTTTCAAAGCTACTTCCTGACTTCACTGTTTCCAGAAAGCACTGTCTCAGATGGGGATCACTTCTATATTTCCTGCCAGGGAACGTGCATGTTTTTGGGGATGTGAAATGGGGGCATGGGGAGAAGGAGTGAACAAATACAAGGCAAGGAAGAAAGATAAACGAGAAGCATTGTTGTTCGAGTCTTTGGAAAGATGACTCATCCTCCCCAATACTCTGTCTTTTTTTTCCACAGAGAAAGTGTCACAGGGTGAGAAAAGCAAAAGCTTTGGAATTAGACACATCTGTGCTTGAATCCTGGCTGTTGCAGTTATGATGTTGGCTTAGGCAAGAAACCTAATTTCTCAAGCCTTAGCTTCTTAATCTGTGAAACTGGAGACATAACACCTATCACATAGTGTTGTTTTGAGTTTTAAGTGAAAAAATATGTGCAAAGTGCCTAGCAAAGGGCCTGAAATAGAGTCTTCCCTAAATAGTAGTTAAAAAAAAAAAGGGCGGGGTGGGGGGCTGGCGGCTGGCTGGCTCAGTCAGTTAAGCCCCTAACTTCAGCTCAGGTCGTGATCTCACGGTTTGTGAGTTTGAGCCTCTCTTTGGGCTCTGTGCTGACAGTCACAGCCTGGAGGCTGCTTGGGATTCTGTGTCTCCCTCTATCTCTGCCTCTCCCCCACTCACACTCTCTCTCTCTCTCAAAAATAAACATAAAAACATTTTTAAAGGGTAGGGAAAGAAAATGTAGCATCAGATACACTAGACCTGGGCTTCATTGATCAATTTATTCAGCAGATATTTAAATGGAGGATCTACTTTGTATCTCGAGATGTATGACATGCTGGACAAGACATATGTCTTCATAGAGGCTAAAAGTGAAGACAGACAAATACACATGCAAACAAAGATAAATGGGAGAAGTACAACGTGTGGCAGGTGCCATCACAAAACAAAGGGTCGAGTGAAAGGGGGAAGGCTTCCTGGGGGAGGAGATGTTGATGCTGAGAATGAAGAATGACAAAGAGCCAGCCATGTGAAGAGTGGAGGGAAAGAGGTTCAGGCAGGAGGAAGGGGACGAGCAAATGTCCAAGACCGAAGAAGCCCAGAGTGGCTGAGATGAGAGACTGTGGCCAGAGCAAGGAGAGACCTACAGGTGTAAGCACTGGCAGTCATTCCCAGGGAAAACTTCTCTTGAGAGTCTACAATTTCCCCCTGCCCCCCGAAAATGCCATCTTGTAACGAGATCTCTCCCTCTGGTTACCAGCCTGTCCTCTAATGTTTGGGAAACAAGGTGATGCCACTTTGTTGAAATGGAAGTAGTCTGCCTGTATTCGAATCGTTGGCCTTTGATCGTTTGTTGGTGTTGTTAGAGGACAGAATGGTGCAGATTTGTGAATGTTCAGTTCTCCACGAGAACCAGACTGTGCCGTCATTGGCTCCATGGCGGAAGTCTCCCGGCCCTCTCCATGGGGAAGCCTGACGAAAGGACTCCCACTCTGCTCTTGGCACTCCTGCAGCATGTGCTGGAAACTGCTGGTGGGATTTGTGCTTTTCCCCAGACCCAGGTGCCTGTGGAGGTTAACACACTGCCAGGAAAACGGACACTTTATTTCTTCAGCTCCAAGTCAGCCCTCCTCCCCCTGAGGCTGAGAGCTGCAAGCTTCCCTGCCTCTGGGTAGAAACTCCTCTTCCCACCTGGAAAGAGGTGGCGGGACATGGCAAGGGAACTTTGTTGCACTCACATCAGATCTAGGGCAGTTGTCTTTGGTTTTTGTTTGTTCATGTTTTTGTAGGCTTTAATTCACTTTGTTTTTCTTGTAGAAACTACATGGTGAACACAAGTGGAGCCTGGGTCTTTTGCACGGAGACTCTGGTGTGGGCTTTATAAGATGGCTAGTGAATTCCTGATAGGGAGACTTGATGAACACAATCTCTTTCCAGAGGTGGGGAAGAGACAGGTGTAGGTCTGGGGAATCAAAAGTGGCCTTGGTGAAGTTGCCTGGGTGGCAGTGCAGTCCCTGGCTGACGTGTAGCAGTCGTCAGTACTGTCATTGTCCATATCTTCTTGGGCTCAGGGACTGAGACAGTGCCAGTGCCCTTGGGGCTGAGGATGAGACCGACCAGCACAGAGCGACAGCGGCTGCTCACCCTGCATGGGACAGTGTGGGGCCTGATGATCTTGTTCCCCGAGTCACCTTGCCACACAGGTCACTGGAAAGCTTGGCAGGGACCATGGCCTCATGGACAGCAGTGGCTACCTCCCTGGAGCACTTAACACCCAGACCGGTGTGTCCATTGTCCTCTTTGATGGCAACAAATGCCTAGAACCTGGTGCACTGGTCAGCATGGGTTTGCTTTTGTGCCAGCATAGTCTTCAAAACCTTATCCTTGAGGGATGCTCCCAGGAAAGTCAGTGATCTCAGATTCCTTGATAGGCAGGGAGAAGAGATAGATCTTCTCCAGGATATGACCTTCATGTCCTAGACCATGTGGCCCAGCTTGGTGATGAGGACCCACTCCTTGTCCTCAGCCTTGCCTCTGCAAGCTCTGTGGTCTTGGCGGCTCTAACTCCTGCCATGACCCTGACCCTGGATGCTGCTGCGGAAGCCACTGCCTCGGCCTCCCATTGCAGGGCCCCCCAGTGGCACTAGTGTCCTCCGCTGTTTGATGTTTTCTCAGAGAAGAAGCAGGGCGGTTGTCTTTGAATGGACGATGGTAGTGGGCGGGAGGGTGGGAGGAGGCCGGATCACACCATTTACTAGATGAGTGATCTCAAGTCAGTAAAAATAGGGCCGATATTCTCGGTCTTTTAGTGTTGTGGGGAAGATAAAATTACAAAGCAACTGGCAAGCTAAGGATTAATTTACCCTTCTTCTTCTGCTTTCTTCCTTCTCTTCTCTTCTCCTCACAGTCCACCACACCTTTTCCCTCCTGTCTGCCTCTGATCATTGAATGGCTCATCGTGGGCAGGTGCAGAGCCCTTGGGGTGGTAATAAAGCCCCCACGGTCATTCTCATCACTTGTTGGAAGTCATGGCCAAATGCTTGGAGAAAAATGTGGTCATAATACAGATGGTCCCCAACTGATGATGGCTCCAACTGCAATTTTTCAGCTTTACTCTGGTGTGAAAGTGATTTGCATTCAGACTTTAAATTTTGAAACTGGATCATTCCTGGCTAGTGATATGTGTTAGGACAGTCTCACGTGATGCCGGGGCAGTGACAGCCACAGCTGCCCATCAGCCCCATATTCACAAGGGTCAACAACCGATGCACTGACAATCATTCTGTAGCCATACAGCCATTGTTTTTCACTATCAGTACAGTATTCCAGAAATTACATGTGATATGCATTTACTATAAAATAAATAGGGTTTGTGTTGGATGACTTGGTCCAACTATAGGCTAATGTGTCCTGAGCACACAGAAGGTAGGGCTCCACTAAGCTATGAGTATTTAGCTGTATGAAATGCATTTTCAACTTAACACTGTTTTCATTTTATGATGGGTTTATTGGGACATAACCCCACTGTAAGTTGAGGAAGATCTGTATTTAAAATCAAGTTGGTTGTGGCCAATTTCATTTAATTATGCTTTTTCTCTGCTCCAGCCCCCACCAGGCCTGTTCTCAATATATAGTGACATTTCCTTTGGTGGCATCTTTGGAAAATGAGGAGTTTCATATAAGTGAAATTTCAATTTGTTTTCCAGAAAAATTAAGTTCACCTCCTTGTGACAAATCATACCAGACCTTCTCTAGGCTCAAAGGCACAGAAGGAACTAGAATGTATAGGTGGTAATGGTGCAGAATCAAGAATTTTCTTACATGAGAAAGTCGCACCTGGAGAGCTTTTAACATCCTTCACACTCAGGCCACATCCCACACCAAGGACACTAAGAGACTCCAGGGCTGGGATCCAGGTGTCAGTTGTTTTTAAAGCTCCAGGTGATTGTAATGTATAACCAGTGTTGAAGCCACAGCAGTATGGTTTCTCAACACCTTGAACCTCTATGTGTCTATGTGTGTATGAATTAAAAAGGAGGAGGAGGAGGAGGAGAAGGAGAAAAATTCAATCATGTGGTCACCAGAGGCCAATGCCAAGTTCCATAAGAATGGGGGTGAGTGAAGTGTTAGTCACATCATTATGGAAATGAAGAAGATAGACCAGCTCCAGAGTGAGCCTGAGCACTGGCCGTAGCTGGTCACAAATCATGGAACTGGGCAGGAGAATAAAGAAAATACAGGAGAGAAAAAGACCAGATGAGAAGGAGAAAAAAGGCAAATCGTATGTAAAATAAAGGAAGAGATTGGCAGGCATGACATTTAAATTCTCTTTGAGGGAGGAAATAGCCAAGTAAAGCAGATAAAAATCGAAGATGAATGATGGAGACGATGGTGACAGTGATCATCTTATGCAGTGTATTTTTGTCCTCCTGAATAATTTTCTCCAGTCAAGGTTTGGGTTTGGTGAAGGCAGATAATGAATTAGGAGAATGGTAGATTGGGGGACACATGATCAGCATTAGGCTAATGGCCCAGTCTGAAACCTTGGGATTTGATGAATGTTTTCATTTACTGGACATCACACCTAATAAGAAGAAGCATAAATACTAATATAGATGGAAATGTGGGTGAATGAGTTCAAATGACAGGACGTATTGTGTACACATTGATTAGCATGGAAGAGAAAGCAGAAAGTATCTGGCTTTTAGACACCTGGTTTACAAATAATCCACGCATGTCAGTGGCCTCTCCAGTTCCTTTCCATTTAATTTCCCCTTGCCCCTCCTGTAAACTTCCCTCTTCCTCCTGAAAACACTATGGGTCAAAATCACAACAAAACATACAGGTTTGAAAACATTCTGTAGGATCCAAGTGGTGGAAGGAATATGACGGGAAATGCCTGTGTCCTTTGGAGATGTGATTTTCAAACTTTAATTCTATAGCTTTTGGTCAAATGAAATGTTGCCAGGAAGGGTTAGAGAACTAAGATATATTTAAAACAGAGAGAGGGTAAGCCAGCATCTGTTATGCTTTTTCTCCTCACATTAGCCATGAAGGAGATGCTGGAGGAAGCAGAGTTTGGAAATGATTTGAAAATGAGAGTTGACATGAGATTTTCAAATAAGACTGGACAATCTCTGTGACAGCTCAAACCCTTCCAACTCCACCCCACCCCCACCAGATTTTCCCCTTCACTCATTATACTGCCCTAGAGATCCCTGATCAATAATTCCTTTGGTTCTATATGTATCCATCAGAGGCTCAAGTCAGTTACAGGTCAAAGGACTCTCAGTCCTGCATCTATAAATATGAATTCAATTATACTGGTCTCCAGATTCTCAGGTAAACTCCTCTTCAGTGAGGATATGGCATGGTACGAGTTAGGAGATGGGTAACACTGGAGGAATGAGGTGGGGGAAATTCTATTAGGGTGTCCGAAAAGGGTTGGGGGTGCTCTGGGAGCAATGCTACAGAGAAAGAGGAAACGGGTTCTGAAATTCTAATACATAAATAGATTTGTCTGGAGTCAGTCCCAGAGAAGGGGATGCCAATCTTTTTCTTCTTTCCACCTATACTGCTTGGTTTATTGTTTTTAGTCTCTTTACAGCAAACCAGAATTTTGCTGAATTATTATTATTTTTTAAATGTTTGTATTTAGTTTTGAGAAAGAGAGAGAGAGAGAGCACAAGTGGTAGTGGGGGGAAGGGTGGGAGGGGCAGAGAAGAAGGGAGACACAGAATCCAAAGCAGGCTCCAGGCTCTGAGCTGTCAGCACAGAGACTGATGTGGGGCTCAAACTCATGAACTGTGAGATCATGACCTGAGCTGAAATCAGATGCTTAACCAACTGAGCCACCCAAGTGCCCCTTGCTGAATTATTTACATTGCTTTATGAGACAGTGGGTTCTGGGTTGTAAATAGATCTTTGGGTCATAGCCCATTTACAAGCTGATGGTCCTGAAATGCATGATTGACTGTTGATCATGGAAGAGATTACATGTACTAAAACTGTTAAACTGTTAATGAGAAGTGTGGAGGTGCACACATTTAAAAATTGTTCAGAGATTAAATGTTTATCCAGATGGGGCATCTCTGAGGGACTAGAAGGAATGTAAGGCAGTGTTTATGGCTCCTGTGTTCCAAACTTAGTTGTTGCCATAGAAAGGCCTCTACTACAGTGGTTCTTAACTCTTCAGAGTTATTCATACCTGGGAATCTAAGAACGAATGCATTCTTTCCATAATATGCTTATACATACAAAATCTTGCATATGTTTTCAGGGGGTTCGCAGAACTTACTGAAGACTTCTAGTTGTTCTTGGACACTAGGCTGAGAAGTTTTACTCTACCGAATTCAAGGAAAGCACTCGTCCACGTATTCCTCTTTGGATAGAAATATTCCTATCTGGGAATAGGCTATAAGGTATGGGTAAGAGAATCCATCCCAGTGCTTCTAGGATCTAGTGCATTTAACATTTGAAGACAGCATTCAAGAGTTTGCACAAAATACAGAAAGGTGTATAAGCCACGGTCTTTTTCTTGAAGGAAAATTAGATTTGGTTAGACTAGAGTATAAGGGATACAGTGGTAGTAGTAGCAGTTGTGGCAGGAGAGGTAGACTAGATCTGGACCAGAAGGGGCCTTGAATGCCACATTAAGGAACTGAAACTTAACTCTGAAGGCCAGTGTCTTCCAACCGAACAGTCTTTGTTATAGAATCTTCATTGTTTTGCCATATCTATATGCCAACACTACAATCAGATCTTTTTCAAAAGGATCCTCCCTTAAAATTTGTGTTTATTTAGGCTTAATATTCATAGTTTTGTGTTTTCTTGTTATTAGTTATAATATCCATGCAAATTAAAACATGCCTCTTAAAAATATTAATTTGCCTTCTTCCTGAAAAAGCCTCATATGCAATCGGCATTCCTCGCTTTGGGAAACACTGTCTAGGGCAGTAGGGATTTCTGATTGGGTGAGAGGTTATGTTATAGAAGTGTCTCCTCAAAAGGTGTCATTTGGCAGTTAAGTGTCAGTGGGGGGTGGACAGACTGGTGGTGGTGAGGCCAAGCAGAGACCATTGATCAAGGCAAACATGGTGAGACCCTGGCCTAAGAGGCAGAGTGGAGGCGAGATGTGGAGTCTCTGAAACCCTGTTTCTAGAAAGACCACCTTAGAATTGAAACCCAAACCAATTGTCAGGGAAATTATTTAGTAATTACGTCAGCCCTTAGAGGAAGTACAATAATATGTTTATTTCTTGTGTATTTACATTTTATTTATATTAATTCATTTTTCTTCATAAAGAGAGTATTTTCTGTGCTTTTCTATAGCCTCTAATCCACTGACAATTTTTGATAAATATGGCTGGGAAAGGTCAGTGGCATTTCTGTTGTTTATGAGTGTCTGAGACCTTGACAGTGAGGATGAAAATCAAGTGGGATATTTCTGTACACTCCTGTAGTCTTCTCTGATTTGTTTAATTTTTCTTGTTAACTGAAATATAGACATAATTCTTGCCCCATTGTTGTGGGCAGCTCAAATGATACAAAGAATGCAACAGAACTTTGTCTACTATAAGATGTTATTATACATTATGTAAGATGAAAGGTATTAGCATTGTTATTAGCTGTCTTGGCAAGGAGTTGGGTTAATGACATTTCCTTCAAATTTCTTTTTCATTTCAATGAATATTTGGTGAGAAGAACATAGTGTGAGTTGATCTCTAATTGAGGGGCTTCTAGTTAGTCTGACTAAAATACTACCCTGGAAAAGAATAACTTCAGTTTGCCCTTGATGCAGAAGTACTGAATGGCCTGGATGTGCTTACAGTTTCCTTGTAAGCATATGATGACTGCTACATAAGGGCAGAGAACCTTCCAGGAACACCAACCAACAATGTATTCTTTTTGTTCCGGGAATCATGAAGTCTAATAAATATTTGTTCAGATTATTCCAGAAATGAGAGAGAAAATGGGTTCTGACTTCAAAGTCATTTTTAACTTAGTCATACCTGATATTTGGAATATGGAATCAGCTGAAATATGACGGAAACTGCTTGGGCCTTGCAGAAAGAGGCTCCTGGTTCAAGTCTTGTTGCCCCTAACTAGCTACATGACTCTGGGGCTGTCATGTGAGTCTCTGAGTCTTGGTTTCCCTCCATAAAATGGAAATAGTAATCGTGACCCTTGATTGCTTGTTTGTTTCATTGATTGTTAACAAACAAATCATCTTTGTTAAATATGAAGTGCCCTATAGACATCATCACCATTGTCATCATCATTGTTACAATAAAAGTATGTATTGAGTGCTTATTATGTTATCTGTATATATTAACTTACTTGATTCTTATAATTAATCTCAAAATATAAATGCAATTATTATCCCAGTTTTCTGGAAAAAACAAAGGCATCTAGAGATTAAAGTGCCGTGTATTGAATGGAAAATCTGGGATTTGAAGCCAAGCAAGCTGATTCCAAAACCTGCATCATCTTTATTCCCCAATAGTGATATTCTAATCACCTAAAAGAGTTTCCAAACCTTCAAAAATCAACCTGCAACCTCCTGTGTGTTGAGAACACAGTACGGAGAGCAACTTTAGGGGAGCGATATTTCTTCTGCATCCTCTTCCCACCATCTCATTTAAAATATTTAGACTTCAGTTATGTTAAGATGACATTTGAATGCACTTAAAAGGAGTTAGGTACAATTCAGTACCTATCTCAAAGAGCATTTCCATTTCTCCGTAAACACTGTGTTGGAGAAAACTGTTTTCTGCACTTGATACATGACTCTATGACCTTCAGCCATTTGGCCTAAAAAGCCCCTTTTCAGCTCTAAGAGTTTTTCTTTCCTTGTGACCATAGGAGTCTACTGTGCTTGTTTGGTCATTGGCGTTCAACAGGGAAGACCCTGGGAGGTTATGTAAGTTTTCTCTTGTCTGTACTCACCATCCATCAAGATGAGCAAAAGGAGGGAAGGTGGGTTGTGAAGGCAGGGTGACAGGTCCTTGAGGTCAAACTGTGCCTCACTGACAACTTTAGCCAGGACTAAGAATTAGTTCTGTCTTATTAGGACTTATTAGCTTATTTCAAATTACTACCTGTCATTACTCGTAGAATAAATGTAATTATAGCGACAGTTATCGAGTCCTACTTGGGAGCCACACACTGTGCCAGCATTCTTTATACATGCTAAAATGCTTAATTGTCTCGGTAACTTAGGGCCATAGGGTCACGGGGGTCTTCAGGAACACCTCTTAACCTGCCAAGTAATACTCACCAACCTGCCCATGGTATTAACAATCTTAACAGTCTGACATGCATCTATTTTTCTTTCTTTCTTTTTTTTTTTAGATGTTTATTTATTTTTGAGAAAGAGTGAGCAGTGTAGGGGCAGAGAGAGAGAGGGAGACAGAGGATCTGACAGCACAGAGCCCGATGCCGGGCTTGGACTCACGAGCAGTGAGATCATGATCTGAGTTGGATGCTTAACCAAATGAGCCACCCAGGTGTCCTAAGCTTCTATTTTTCTAAGCAAGGAACATCTTGGACTTTGTGATCCTTTCCTGCATATAAGAGGCCTGTCCCCCAAAAGAGAAGAAACCTCTTTGTTTAGAAGTCATGTTTGCTTGGTTTTTATGAATCTGTGAAAAGGTGGAGTTGTCCCTCAGTTTCCCAAATGTGGCAGAAGTTGTAATGGGATATCGGCATACACTTTAAATAAGTGCTCATTAAGAAACGCATCTCCCTGTGTTGGAAGGTAGCAGACTTGGGGCTCCAGAGATTCATTGGTCAGGCACAGACAACACCCCTCTGCTACCTTCCCGAGCATCTTGGGGAGATTCATCAGCTCTGGAGCTCGGGACGTCAAGCAAGAATAGGAAGCTATGTGAGTGACATGTGCATGCTGCTTAGACTTGGACTTGGCATGTAAAACCCTTGAGTCAGTCTTGACCTTTTGGTATTGTGAGATTTATCTTGTGTGTGTGTGTGTGTGTGTGTGTGTGTGTGTGTGTGTGTGTGTGTGTGTGTATGTTTTAAAGAATCGCAGTATAATCTGTATGAATAAGGAAGAAGTGTGGCAAATCCTAGAATAGATGGGTATTATTATAACTCCCTTTTAAAGTGGACAGTCCTGGGGCTTAATGGAGTTAAAGCACTTGAATGATGAAGCCAGAATTAGAATCCAAGTTTGTCTGCTTCTAGAGCTTGCTCCTCATAACCACCACATTAGAATACTGCCCATAACTTAAGCGGGTGGCCCTGAATCAAACTTAAGTCCATCAACCAAATCTATGACTCCCTAAGGAGATGTGACAACGCATAAGTGGAGATTTTAAGGCACTTTACGGATACTAAATACGTATCTCTCCCCACTAACGCATATTCATCTGAATTCATTCATTTACTCATCCATTAAGCAAAGATTTATTGAGTGTCTGCTATATATGCTCTACTACTAAAGGATAAGGGATAAGTGAATGCAGGAAAACCAGAATAATGAATTAGATACAGATTCTGTTCCTAAGGTCTCACATAAGTCAGATATATATATATATATAAATAACTTAAGGTATAAATGATGAGTACTACAAGAGAGTTGCAATAATGGAGTGATGTGTATTCTAGGTGTTTGTGTGTGTGTGTGTGTGTGTGTGTGTGTGTGTGTATGTGTGTGTGCTGTGCACCTGTGCATTCGTGTGCAAGTATGTATTTGGCGATTGGTTATGGCTAATGAGAGAGGTCTAAGTTGAACAAATGCAGGAAAGCAGGCAATAAAATAATAATTGCAAGCAGACTGGTTTAGTTAGCATGAAGGGTCCATAAAAAAGAAATAGAATTTAAGACTAGAAATTTCAGCAGAACATTACACTTTGCATTCAGAGGAGTGGTGTTATTGATTCTGTGCTTCAACAAGAAGTATCTGGCATCACTATGCTGTAGGGGCCAGCAAACCACAGCTTACGGGTCAAATAAGACCCATAACCTGTTTTCCAGTGGTCAGTACGTGGAGAATGGCTTTTTATATTTGAAAGTGTTGTTTAAAAATAAATAAGCAAATAAACAAAGAAAATATGTGACAGAGACTTTATGCAGCACAGAAACCCTGAAAGTTTGCCAACACCTCAGTGCATAGAATGGATTCGTGGAGGGTACTGGATTAGGGAAGACTAGCCTTCCCTAGGGAATAGCCATAGTCCAGGCAAGAAAGAATGAGGGCACGGGTGAGAGCATGGAGTCCGAAAATACAGGAGACTGGAGGAAGACAAGGACAGGATATTTGTGCATTTGGGAGTTTTCTCAAAATGATAACTGAAGTCAGAACAGTGAATGAAAGGGGAAAGAACCAAGAATTGATTTTTGATAAACATCTGTTGATAGAGCGGGGAGTAAGAAGAGGGACAAGCAAACCCAATGACCCAATATCATTGATTCCATTTGTTCCATTAGCACAAGCTCTTAGGTCCTTGGCTTTCTCTGTACCTCCCCAAGTGAGAATGTGAGGATATCGAGATGCCGCAGCTTCAGCTGTTAGGACGAAACGGTGACCTATTCCTTAAGTTTCACTTCTCAAGTTACGTGTCCATCATCTTTCAAATACAAGCAGATCCCAGGTCCCTTCAAGTTCTCCCCAAGCCACCTCTTCTCTGTGGCATCCCTGGAAGCTTCTTGGCTGATGAGGTTTACAGACACATCAGTTTATTTTCCTTCCTGCACATCCAGAATTGATGGACTGGATTAAGCATACTTAATAGCCCGGTTGCAATGTTGGCTTCTAGACTCCAGAATCACTACTGTACGTGAAAACTGCTGCTGGAAAGGAAGCAGGATGCTCATGCAGCCATACCATAAAGACTGTGAAATGCAATGCAAAGGTCCTCATGAGGCAGTCAGGAGATGACAATGAGAAAGGTTTACAGCGATTGTAAGGGACAGAAGAGGCTTTCAACTGAAGATAAATAAAAGAAGGTTGGTAAGAACTGAATGATTTGCTTTGGGAATGGTACCGAGAAGGACCAGGCCCACAGGCAGAGGGCAGAGGGGTGGCTAAGTGAGAGGACCCAGGGAAGGGAAGGGAAGGGTAGAAATAGTCTGGACTCTCAACTAGGCACCGGGCAGAGAAAACCTCACGTCCCTACACTATGCTTTCATGTAGATCATCTCAGGAGTTTGGCCTCAGATTAGCAAATTACAGAGAAGCTGGGTGTTCAAGTTCCATAGGAATGAAATAACAGTGGTGAGCGCAGGAGGGAGGGTGGTTGTGTTTGGAGCGGGGAGCGGATGTTAAAGTCTCGGGTTTTGGAGCAGCGTCAGTTTTGAATGCAGATGTGTCTCCCACGTGTGACTGGGGGGGAGGTGGTGCTGAAATGGACAGCCTTGGCCCCCATGAGGTCCAGCAGCTGAGAGAGGAGGACAGCAGATGGAAGGAGCTGTCGGTGTGAAAACAGAAGGTGGTGAACGGGTCCCGGAGTGGGTGCCCTCCTCCACTGCGACTTGGTTAGGGCCACACATACTGTGGGGCTTATACTGCTGAATGCTGAGTGTGGGAAGCAAATGCGAGGGAGCTTGGCTCAAAGGTAGGGCTGTAGGGGGATAGAGCTTCTCAAAAGGTGACAGTTTTTTGAGATGTTGTTTGGGCCCAAGAAGAGAAGTAAATCTCTCCAAGAACAATATGAGATGAATAGAAAGTACCAACACAAGAGGCCCATCAAGAAATGTTTTCCATGAGGCCATACCACCCAGAGACCCAAGCTGCACAAGCTGACTATGCATGCCTAGAACACTTGTTTATTACAGAAGCTTTTAGGATGCCGGGATGAGAAAGATGTCAGGACAGCTCTGGGGCCAAATCCCTTTGCTGAACTTGGCCAGGGTTAGATTGACTTCAGAATATTATATCCCACTTCATTTGCTAAGGGAATAAAGGAAACTTGAAGGATTCAAGAGTGAACAGGAGCTCCATGTGAACGTCTGTGCTGTGTGTGTGAAGCAAGGCAGAGTGCAGAGCAGAAGCTGCTCGGGCTCTGCATCAGGACAGCCCCAGTGTGGCTCTTCCCGGCTGTGTGCACCTCTCCTCTCCTCTCCCACCTCACTTCCCTCCCCTGCTCCCCTCCAAAGGAGGAAAAGAAATGCCTACCTCAGGTCCACATCCTTTATAAAGCATCTAGTACTGTGTATGCACATAAACAGCCTCTCCAAAATGAAAATTATTTTAATTACATTTATGATTTTTAAAATACTGATTTCTGCCCAGATGTACAGATAAGGGCAATTTATTTCTCGTTAAGATTGCATTGCCTTCGCCTACAGCGAGGGACACCTCACACATTTTGCAGGAAATATCTGTCACTAAAATACGGTCGACCTTTTCAGCAGGAGTCATTATGAAACGACATAGCGATTATTGGGCAGAATCCTGGTGAACGGTCCTATGAAATATCCAGAGAAGCATATTCACCCCCATTTGGTTTTATGACTTCCAAGTGGTTCCTTGAGTTTTAATCCTAACTGCATCTCTATGAAATTTATAGGACTGCTGAAATAGCTAGTTCTGTTAAGATTTCACAGCTGGCATTGGAAAACTGATAGCCACAGTCAGCAGGAAAACCATCTTCCATGACTCAGGCAGGAGCTCAGTGGTACACGCACCTCCTTGAGGCTAGAGGAAGTGTTTGAACTGAACCTCCTTGAGCAGCCACGTCCAAGATGGGAGATTGCCAGTAGTCAGTTGACAGAGGCTCTCCTGGGGGATCAGTCATCATGGCTATGAACCCCATCTGTGTATTGGCTTCTCTATACAAGATGGCCAGACTACCTGGATCTATGCATACTCAAGGATTAGAGGTGGAAACTTTCACCCCAAACCTGTAAGGCACTGAAAGTTCTCACAAAGGTCATGTGGATGCTTTCCAGCAATGGGTCTTGCTTACAGTACAGAATCAAGTACTGTTCTTCTAAATGTTTGGTTTCTCAAACTCAGAAACTGCCTCCTTCCCTCACCTCCCTCCCTCCTGGCAGTCTCTGTGAGCCTGTGTGTGTGCCATCCACTGTCCTAGGCATGGGGATACCATCGTGAGCAAGATGGCTCCAGCTCATGCCTCAAGGAGCTTGTGGTCTAGTTGGGGAGCTGGCTGAAAGTGGCTCACTCCAGCCCCTCCCCACCCTATCTGCCTCCAGATGGTTGAACCCTTCAGGGTCTGGCCCTGATGTCCCTCTGGAGAAGAAGTGCCCCCATGGTGTCCCCAGAGATAATCAGCCCAGGATGCCCACATGGCCATGAGGTGGTTCAAAATGTGAGTGAGGCTTCTGTTCAGGTTTAAGATGCTCCTTGACCTCCCCTGCAAGCAGGTGGGTTTAAATGACCTCTCAGGACAGTCTCTGCTTGCTGAGGCTTGCAGGGAATCTTCTCAGAGTGGGCGATCCACTACCCTGGCTTGAATGAGACAGCTTCTGATACAAGCATTTCCCACAGAGATGAAATACCACTGGTGTTGAGTCCTGGTTCCTCATTTATTAATCAGGTGAGTTTGCATTTCCTCATTTGTAAGGTAAGGATAATAATCATACTTCTCTTATTGGGACAGTCGTAAAGATCACAGGCATTGAAACATGTAAAGATTTAGCATGCTGCCTGGCACATAGCAAGTGCTCGTTAAATGTTAGCTCATGTTATTTCTGTTCACTCTAACAGAAGGTCTCTGTGATTATACCACATTTGCAAGACACTTTTACCAGATGTAAGAAAGGTTTCAGTAGCTATTGGAGGACACTTCAGAAGCTACGGAAGTTTCCAACATTCCATGGGCACATCCCTCCCTTTTCTACCTGTATAAGTTAGCCTATTAGCCTGGATCCTGTGTCACTAAGATATTTGACAATAAGCACATCAGTGGTTCCCTACTCACAAGCAAAGTGAAACCCCAAAGAGAAGCATTTTCCAGAAGGAAACCTATTTTCTCTCTTCAACTCATTTGGTTGAGGCAATCAGAAGCATTCGGATGAGCTTCAGTAGGATGTTGAAACCCTGCTGCACACACTTCATTAAATCTGGGCAGAAAAAATAATGTCTTAGCTACTGAGGGAAGGAGACTACAGGAGCCAATGGAGCCTGAGGAACATTGTGAGCTTGGCTGGAAATAAAAAACAGTTGGTGTGTGATTCAAGAAAATGGTTAAACAGACGAAGGGAATATGGAGAGGGCTCTGCCACTCATGGGGGAACACTGTTTACATACCAATTCCTTCTTCTTCATGCACTCCATGAGGATGATGAACAGATGCTGAGCTTGGGTTCGAGTGTAGGTGAAAGTCTTCTGGATGGTCACTAGCAGCTGGTCCCTCAGAGATTCATTGATAAGTCTGCAATTAAAAACAATGTCAACAACAGGTCAACCCGGCTCCTGTTCAGTACATGTTTCTGAGAAATATTCCAGAACACAAGAAAGCATTGTGAGGACTGACTTTAGAGATGAGTTATTTGTTCCTCTATTTTTCTTGCAATAGTTATTTCGACTGTGATAATTAAAAAAAAAGCAGTGCACTTAAAAATAAATCTATTTGAATGTCTCAGAACCTAAAATAGTAAAGCAAGAAGATTAATTTGGTTCTATTTTTGTCTGTCTTTTTCTTTCTTTTATAGGGCATGTGTCTAATACCCTCTTCCTCAAGTGCCGTTATCAAAAAAAGCCTTACTCATTAGCATCTTAGTAAAAATTTACTGTGTGACTTATATGAAGATTTAAACTTCATCTCTAATTGTGAGGGGAAAAGCTTACATCTAAGTAATTTGAGCACCAATGAGGAGAAGTAGGACTCATGATTTCTCTAAAATCATTTCATGTAGGTAGCTTATCTGGCCTATGATTCAGGTCGTCATTTATGTCGAGCATTGGCTCTTTTATATCCAAGAAGAGCGTGATCTACAGGAGGTTTTATATGGACACTTTATTAAGAGATACTTTTCAGGCTATCGAAGAATGAGTGAGAGCAAGGGCGGTACATCATACCCAATCACTGCTTTGTTACCTCTTGAAGATGAACCTGTTGTAACTTTATCTCCGCTCGTACTAGCCTGGTGAGAACTGGGCTATCTTTACCAGCCATCAGATGGCAGGGAATAAAAAAAATCACTCTACTGTTAATAGAATCTGTCCAAAATCAGGAAGATAATACTGCTTTCAAGGAATAATGACAAAATTATCATACTTTGCCTAGAATTCTACAGCTTTATAATTTTCCCCATAATTGAAGTACCAGAAAATCCTATATACAATAGTAAATATAATGATCTCATTTGGTGCTTATGGAAACCCTGTAGGCTAAAGATCTGTACAATTTTTTTTTTTTAGAGAGAGAGAGAACTCACATGTGCAAGCGGCGGGGGGGTGGGGGGACAGAGAGGGAGGGAGAGAGAACTTCAAGCAGGCTCCACACCCAGCATGGAGTGGAGCTCAACATGGGGCTCCATGTGGGGCTTGATCCCATGACTGTGAGATCATGACTTGAGCTGAAATCAGGAGTTGGACACTCAACTGACTGAGCCACCCAGGTGTCCCAGGTCAATACAATTTAAAAGGGAAGGATATTTAAGTCAGAAAGGGCCAGACACTTAAGGTCACTCAGCAAAT
The DNA here is from genome assembly GCF_018350195.1 of Panthera tigris. Lineage (NCBI taxonomy): Eukaryota > Metazoa > Chordata > Mammalia > Carnivora > Felidae > Panthera > Panthera tigris. Next base: position 13,091,733 of record NC_056672.1, read on the forward strand.
AAGTGGCAAAGCCAGAACCAGAATCTAGTTCTTCTGATTCCTTGTCCATTACTTTTTCCATCACACAATGCTGTCTCTTATTACACCAAGTGTACTATACCTTGGCCTCTTTTCATCACTGTGGCTACTCGGGAAGCAAATTGTAAAATTTTCTCTTATGTGAAAGCATAACAAATTTTGTTGCTTAAAAGAAACCAAGATGGGAGGCTTGAGGATATTTCATATCAGTGGCCTTTTGTGCCCCAGGATTGTGTGAGGATCACCTAAGACCACTAGGTTGGACATTATGGTGCCCTACATTGAGGAGGGTGCATGCCTCATGACAGGATTATACCAAGGATCCTGGAACGTCACTTAGCTCAATGGAAGATTGGGTTACCCCTTCTGCCCCCCATGAACATTTTTTAAAAAAAGAGAATTGTCCACAAGAAGATGAAAAATAATACCAGGTCCTCTCAAGATTACTAGATCATTCTGGAGGACTCTGTGGCCTTAGGTGTACACCCATCTGAAACCATTCATTAATTGATTCACTCATTCATTCAACAATTGCCTAGTGATGTCTATTTAGTGCCAGACATTGTGGTATATGCCAGGGCTATAGGGATAGACGAGATATATACACTTCTAGCCTTCAATGAGGTTACACACAGGTAGAGTAGAAAGACACGAATCAGCAATTCAAGTGTGATGGGCAGTGGTAAAGAAGTAAAGAAGTTGTGACAGCTGAATGTAATCGAACCTAGGGGGTACAAGGAAGACCCCTCTGAGGCAGTGCTGTTTAAGCTGAGACGTGAAGAATAAATTAACATTAGGATGATCAGGGATGTGGTGGAGCTGGGTAAGAGCATTCTTGGCAGTATGAACAGCCTGGACAGGAAACAGCATTAACAAGCCCAGTTTTGAGAAAATAAAAGGTGAGTATGGCTAGAACTTGGAGAGCAAAAGAAAGAGTGAAAAAAAATGGTGCTGCAAAAGGGGTGAGAATGAGATCATGGGGAACTTTTGGGATAGTGCTAGAGATTTTGGATTGTATCCACAGGCAATGAGAACCATTGGAGAGTGACACGATCGCACTTGTGTTGCCAATTTTCTTGAAGAGTCAAGACAGGAGCAGTCATAACTGGGTATGTATCTGCTTGACAGGCAACCCATGCAGATGGGTCTAGAGGGTTCTGCAATATCAAGTGTACATAAATGTTGTACACAATTAACAACAGAGGAAGAGACTCTCCTGATTAGCCACTTGATAGATCTAATCATTCATTTGCAGGTGTTTAATTTTGATAACTCAAAATTTGTTTTCCACTGCTAACCACCTGTAGTGAATTCCCAGTTCCCTGAGGTCATTAACTGTTTGAGGGATCTGTCATCTGTATCTAATATATCATTTTGTGAACACTGAGAAATGCTGTGCAACTTAGCTAATTGTGGGTTTTAGTGGTGAGGAGAGCTGAAAGATGCTAAGCATCTTATCTTTTTTTTTTTTTTTTTTTAGCTCAATTTTGCAATTGAATCAAGTTGTGGCTTTGGTTAAATCCTATAGCAACAAGAGCCCAGAATTCTACTAGTAGAACTATAAAGATTCTCCAGGTTGGTTTTCCAAAGTGTGGGATGCCTGTCACTGATGGAACAGAGTGAGTGGTTTTAGGTGGGACAAAGATGATTTGGTCATTCCAAAACATTAAGTTTTACTCATTAAACATTAAATAACTGTTATTTTGGCTTTAGTTCTTTTTCCATCAAGAGGAAAATCACATTTTTGATGCTTCTTTGACTTTAGAAGCTCACAAACATTTGCAAACCTCCCCCTTTTGACAAAGAGAATACGTATCAGGTCCTAAGCTTTTTGCAGAAAGAGTTTAATAACTTTTCAAAACAAGATCCTGTATAACATTTGATGTGTTCAGAGCATATCATGGTTTATGACACATGATGGGCTACAGAGATAATATCATTTGATTTTCATAAGAATCTGAGAGAGAAGCAGGTGGTAATTCCATTTTGCAGAAGAGGAGGCTGTGGTCCAGAGAGGCTAAATGATTTGTACCAAGTCACATAGCTTGAGTCAAGTCTGCTGAATTCAGGCTTCTTTCATGGTGCTGCTTTTACAGTTTGCAACCTATAAATATGTTTTCCGGTTTCCTAATCATCTGCACTGGAAGTAGACATTTAAATATATTTGTTGTAGGAAATTTGCTTTTCTTTTTTCTGATAGAGCATCTGAGGGAAACCAGAAGAGTTTGGAGAAGATAGGGAGAAAACAAAGGACAATGGCAAAGTGCATTTAGGATGCTGAAGATTCTATTTGCTTCTAATTTTTCACAAGTATTTGCTTTGCTGAATGAGATGTTTTGTATTTGGCACAAAGGCTGCCTCTGTCTTCTCTGAGGACCCTTTCTTACTTTGTGGCCATATTCTGTAGGATACTGTGAAGCCTGCTTTCTTGAAATTATTGCTTTCCTAGCTCTTCCCATGTTTTTTTCTTCTGCACAACACTGGAATGATTTAAAAATCTTGATTGTGATATTTAAAAAAATAGCAAAAAATAGCAAAAAATAGAAATAAGCCCATTTTTAGGTTTCTTTTTATGGAACCTGAATAGTGGTTGAAAACTTCTTGACATCAAAACATGGTCATAGTATTATATAAAATTTTAGTTTTAGAATTGGGTCTTTGACAAAGTGGTGCCTATTTATAGAAGCTGCTAATTTGTGTTTCCATATGTCCCAATGCTATTTTTGGTATACCTCAAATTAGAATGTTTCTTGATTTAGAAGGGTAGTCATTGAAGTGAGGAAAATCTCCATACTATGGCATTTGTGTCTCCATTTAAGTGCTGAACTTGTGATCTGGAGCTTTTTGGATGAGTCACAGAAGTATCTGAAATAGGCCAACGTTCATCCAGGGCTGGAAGTAACCAAAGGAACTTCCCATACTTTGCTATTAGCATTCTGTTCAGATGCTAGCAATACAACCCACATGTTCACACTTTTCTCAGAATGACTTTAATTACCTGCAATATCAGAGTCTCATTCCTAGATTGAAAAATTAGAAAATGCATTTAGAATTCAGTGGGACACAAAGAGCTAGACTTAGGTTAATGGCTTTGGAGGAGTGAAGCCCTTTTCCTGCCCTCCAAAGACACCCTCGGTTAATTTATTCAGACACAATATGAGAAAATTTTACCTATATAAATAAAAAAAAGATCATTAATAATACCACAATTTGGTACTTAAAAGGCATCATTTTCCAGACAATCTCTAATGCTCTAACGAAAAATGAAATTTTGTCATTTGCTAAAGCCAAAGCAAATCATTAAATGTAACCTTAGGACACAAAAAGTTTACATTTTTTGCCTAAGTTTACAGAGACTGGCATTTTTCTTCTTCTCTCCTATCCCCCTCCCCCCCTTCTCTTCCTCTTCCTCCTTTTTCTTTTTCTTGTTAGTAGACATCACCCCTTCCTCCCAAATGCCATGACTCTGGGGTCACAAGCAATAGCACGATTCTTCCCAGAGAGGAAGGACAACATTGTAAACAAATAAGCACCATAGTCGCCAGGGTCAGGGTGTCTGGAGTGAAGCTGTCACTTGCTACCCATATGATCGTGTGCAAGCTATTCAGTCTTTCTGTGTCATGTTTTTCATACATGTACAATGAAAATTATGAGTGCTTATCTCATAGACTTGTGAATAGTAAATTAGTAACAGTTCATCTTTGTAGAGGGCGTGATACATAGCAAGGCCTATGTAAGCATTTGCTATTATTAACACACAGTCCCACATGGCTCCTTGGTCACTGACATTCATTATTGTTAAGTAGCATGGCAGAGCTCCCTCCTGAGACCCAACAGTGTTCTGCACCCTTGGGTGAGCCCAACAGTATGAGGCCACTCCCAATCCAAGCTGGAGAAAGAACTTTCCCACTTCAGGGAAGTCAGAGATCACCAGTACTTTCTTACATGTGGGAAATAAAGACACATAGCAGATTTAGGAGGCTTTACTATTGCGGGGTCTTGCAAATATTCCATGCAAACATCTATACATCTATTTATTTATTCATTCAACAAACAATACTGGTGCCTACTGCGTGTCAGGCACTATGCTAGAAGTAGACAGATGAACAATATTTGGTCCTAACCTCCAGGAACTCATAGGGTTGTATGCCATATATTCTGGTAATCTATTAATATGTACCACCCCCCCCCCCCAAATTTAGTGATGTAAAAGACCATTTTTTATTGTGTTGATAATTTTATGGGTTGGGAATTTAGGCAGAGTGGCAAGAGACTCATGTCTATTCCATGATATCTCGGTCCTCTCGGGAGAGGATAGAATGGCTATAATGGCTCAACTGATCGTGTCTGGGGCTCCATTCTTTTTCCACATGGCATCTGCTGCAGATGCAATGTCCACGATGACTTCTTCACTCCTTTGTCTGGTACCAAGTCTAGGATGGCTGAAAGAACTGAGGACTGGCTGGCATTGCTCTCTCTGGTGGTTGCACGGTGGATGGACTTCTTACACAGCAGCTGGCTTCTCTCAAATGAAGGATTCCAAGAGAGTGTTTGAAGAGACCCAGGCAAAAACTTTAAGACTTCTTCTGATTTAACCTCAAAAGTCCCAGAATGTCATTTCCTTACATTCAATTAATCAAGCGAGTCACTAAGAGCAACCCAGATTTAAGAGGAGGGAAGAAATGGACTCCATCTCTTGGTGGAAGGAAAGCATGAATATACAGAGAAGGAATATATAAATGGTGATCGTCTTGGAGACAAGCAAATCCATCAAGTGATTCTGTTCAGATGAGACATTAAAAAGCATCAATCTCCCCCACATCTTAATGATAAACATCTTCAGTGGTCTTACTTTGCATTTTCTTCTTTTAATAGCTGATTATGCGAACCAGCATTTTCCTTAAAAGTGATAGTCTAACCACTCAGAAGTATTTTCAAAATGTTTACTACTGACTCACAGCATGGAGCTTGCAAATATTTCCTCTTTTGACTCAGCTGCCTATTTTTGTTTATGTAGTGTGTACTATGTACTAGCTATTTCTTTGGGGCCTTGGGCACATGGCTGGAGCCTTTTTTCCATGGACATATGTCATCATACTTTGCCCCTGTTAAATGCAGTATGCAAGGCACATCTTCAGTAAAATGTGTGCATGCTTGGGTCAACCTTAATGCCCAGGTTAAGTCACACCAAAAACAGGGGGGTATTTTCTTGGTGCCCTCATCGCACTTCATGGTCTGTTTGGAGAGGAAAAACAACAGCAGCACCTGCCAAAAGCTAGAGAAAAGTCTGACTTCCTAGAGTATTGTTTCTGTTTACCTTATTTCTCCATCTACCTTCGTTTTGGCCCTCCTCCTATCTTACTCAGTTGGTACTAACAGACCACTAACTGGTTTCTTCTCTGTCCTCTTCTAATGCACTCCACACAGTTGGTGGAATGGTAGTTCTACAAAGCAGACATGATTCCAGCACATCCTTCTTAAAACCCCACAATACTTTCTCATCACCAGTAAGATAACATCTCAACTTTTGATATTTCGGATTCTGTATGTTGCTAATGTGAAAATCCAGCTGAGGGATTTGAGCTTTGGGATAAAGCGATGATACAGTTTAGGAGCTGCAGTTTTATAGATGAAGAGTCTGGAGCCTGCAGAGGGAAACTAACTTGTTAAAGAAACATCAGAGCCAAACTTAGAGGAGAAGAGAATCAGGAAGAATCTCTGATAATGAACTATACTAGCATAAACATGTAGGCTCAGCTCAGTGTGGTTATGCAAAGTTAGTGAATTGTTGTTTGATGACTGGATACAAGTGGGGATTTCCTCTGTTTTTATCCCTGATACAGGATGTTCTATATCTTATGTGTAAGAAGACTGAGCCTGAATAATGTGGTTTCAAGGATCCACTACCTCCCCAGAGTTACTCCCCAGCTTCTCAGAAGCCCAAAGTTCCTTTTATTTAGTTAAAAGGCAAACAAATATTTTGTTGAACAATTAGAAGGCCTAAGAGTAACTCTTAGGTTAAGTGATGTTTTATGTGAAACTCACATCTAACTGTAGCTGATTGATGCTGATGGTTTTTAGGAAGTACTAGTTGGATAGAAAGTTGGGGGAAGATACGAAAGGGACATTGGGAAGGGACCAATAAGTGGGTAGGGAATGACTTTGTCCAACTTTTTCCTGAGGATCAACTCCAGATCCAAATGGCTTCTACCAGCTAACACCGGTGAAAATAATACCCCTAATCTTATTTTCATAAGTACCCTAGACAAGTGGTTCACCTGGGCTTTTCCTGAGGGTTCTATCTAGTCACGTGAGGCAGTTAGAATGATCCTAGAGAAGCTGCCTACAATTGGGAAGGACGCATGCTGGAGGATGCAGTCTGTTAAAAAAATTCATTTACTGCCACCCACAGAGGGAGCATTTCTTACTTTTGTTCTTTACTTTTATTTATTTATTTATGTATGTATTTATTTATTTATTTATTTATTTATTTATTTATTTATTTATTTATACTTTTTAAAAATCCACTCTAGAATCTTGAGCTATATATGGTAAAACGGAAGGCACAGATACACATACAAAAGGAAATAGAAGGGGGGTGGTGCAGTGGGGTTGAGGGTTGTAAGAGAGGCACACAGTATCTATTCTAAGATAAGATTTGTGCTAGGCATTTTATGTGTGGCATTTCATAAAGTCAGATTAATCTAAGAAAATCCTAGCTGGCCTAACTCCTTGGATGCATGAACTGTACATGATATTACTTATGTGTTCTCTTCTCTCAATCTTCATGAAGGTGCTGAAGACAGATTTTCCACCACCCCCTTACCTTGATTCCCTTACCCTTCCCTTTCCCCATAGCATATCACTTTCTAAAACATTATAAAATGTGTTTATTTATTATGTTCATTACTTACTATCTATCTAACCCTGCTAAAATGTAAGTTCTGTAATCACAAAAATTTTTGTTTATTCTGTAGACAGATGTGTTTTTGCCAGGGCCTAAAACAGTGCCTGGAACAGAGTAGATGTTCAAAAAATACTTGTTGAATTATTGAATACATAATGTTGGTTGGATGAAGAATGTAATTTCAAAACAAAAGGAAGGGGTACCTGGGTGGCTCAGTTGGTTGAGCATCCAACTTCAGCTCAGGTCATGATCTCACAGTCTGTGAGTTCGAGCCCCTCATTGGGCTCTGCGCTGACATCTCAGAGCCTGGAGCCTGCTTCAGATTCTGTGTCTCCTCTCTCTGCCCTCCCCCCACTCATGCTGTCTCTCTTTCTCAAAAATAATTAAACTTCAAATTTTTTTTAATTTTAATAAAAAAAAAACAAAGAGAAAATGTCAATATTGAAAATCTATCAGACATTCAAGGGTTCCCAGTTTGGTGGAACTCAGTTACAGAAATACTAGAGCTATGTTATCCAATGTGGTAGCTGTTGGCAATTTGAATTAAAATGAATTACAGCTAGATAAATTTAAAATTCAAATCCTTAGTCACGCTAGTCACAGTTCAAGTGCTCAGTGGCTATCTGATTACGCACAGACTATTTCCATCATCACAGATATTTCTATTGGACAGCACAGAGAACAATTCCATCATCACAGAAAGTTCTATTCTACAGAACTGCTGTTGAGGCAGACAGGACTGCCAAGCACTTTACCCTGGGCAGAAACTAGCAGGACGCTCAGGTGAAAAATCCTCAACAGTGTTGGCTATGCATCTGTAATTTCTCTCCTTTCTTTTGCTATTGTTTATGACTATGGCTAAGAGTAGAAATTGTTAAGTGTTGCCAAAGAATACAGGGACTGACACATGGTCAGGCAGCTTCTCTGCTTCCAAAATTAAAGGGAAAGACACATCTTCTGTGTTCATTCCAAGTGAAATCCCATCAACAATAATTGCACATGGCCAGGAAAGAGGAATAATCAAAGTTTTATTGGTTTAGACCCTCTACAAAAGAGAGAATCAGAGCTGGAATTAGATGTATGAGGTTCTTGGGCAGGCAAAGACCCTGGCATCTCTTTCAGGGATATGCTTTAAAGGTTGGTCCAACATTTATTCAAAGGAGAAGTTAACCAGCATGTGACACAAAGCGGGGGAGGGGGGGGCGGAGATGGAAGCTGTTGTTCAGAATAACTCAGCCCTGGGGCACCTGGATGACTCAGGCAGTTAAGCATCCTGCTCCTGATTTTGGCTCAGGTCATGATTTCATGGTTCAGGAGTTTGCGCCTGGCATCAGGCTCCACACTCTTAGTGTGGAGCCTGCTTGGGATACTTTTTCTCTCTTTCTCTCTGCCCCTCCCATGCATGCACTCTCTCAAGATATATAAATAAACTTAAAAAAATAATAACAGCTCTGGGGCAAGCAAACTTCCTGCCGTTACTGGTCTCATCTTCCTAGAGGTGATACAGTGTAGCTGCTAGGAGTGTAGGCTCCGGCCCCCATTTGCCTGGGCAGACCACTCCCTACTGGTGAGATGTTGAGGAAACTCTGTAATCCTTCCATCCTCAATTTCCTCATTTATATAATGGGGATAATTATCCTACCTATCCCATAGAGTTTAATGAAAGACAGTGTTTAGACCAGGTTCTTGCATGCAGAAGCTTTAAAAAATAGTAACTTCACTTTTGCAAGTATGCTTTTGGGAAGGGGGTCAGAGGTATGGGGAAAAGGGTGGGGTAAATCTCAATTCTTGCTCAAGGCAGTTTGTCAAAGATTCCTTCTACCCCCATATCCTACTCTGTGAGATGCTGGAACAAGTATAATTTTCTTTTTTTTTTTTTTTAGATGGATTAGTGATGGATTAATTCCTCACTGTTTTAAAATTAGTCTTTCTTGGGGCCTCTGAGTGGCTCAGTCAATTAAGCATCTGACTCTTGATTTTAGCTCAGATCACAATCTCAAATTTGGTGAGTTCAAGTCCTGAATCAGGCTCTGACAGCACAGAGCCTGCTTGGGATTCTCTCTCTCTCCCTCTCTCTTAGCTCCTCCCCTGCTTGTGCATGCTCTCTCTCTCTTTCTCTCTCTCTCAAAATAAAAAATAATAATAAATTAGTGTTTCTTATTAATTATCCATAGACAACTGCTGAATTGTCCCTCAATCCAGCTTCAAACAGTATCCCACAACAAAGAGCCTCTTGTTTTTGATATCCTATGTATTATGCCCGTAGGGAAAGCCTCATATTGTCAGACAGTTTAGACTGATGCACTTCACAGGTTTGATTAAAGATGGAGTATTTCCCAGGTATCTTTCAGGCAGATAAATTTCTTATTTTTCGCTTGGCTTCATAATCCAATGTGCTATTTGATTATTGCCTGATGGTGATATATGGGGCTACCTATAAGATGTTATCTCCATTCTAGAACAAAAGTAGACATCCATGGCATGTTGAGTGTCCCTTTCCTTCTTTGCATCATTGTTAATCTATCACAATAATCTCTCCCCTGAGCACCAATGTGGCCTCAGAATAATTCTCAACACACTATTTTAGGACGCCGGTACCAGTTGATTGTTGTTGACACTCAAGATGAAAACCATTTGTCATCCCTGCACGAGAGATAAGAAAATCTCAAATATACTATCAAATGGTGAATACCAGGGATATCATAGGGTTAAAGAACTGTAAATTTTAGGTCTCCAAGACGCTGAATGAACTGTGGCTTTCATGAATTTAAAGAAACTGATTTTTTACCGCTTACTTTAGGGATCACTGCTTATGGATACTTGATTTGCATGGAATAACTCCAGAAAATACCATAAATATGTATATCAACTATAGGACAGCTGTCCAGCAATTAGGACAATTAAAGAAAAAGTGTATTGAAGCTGAGTGGAGCCTCTCCTAGACAACAGTAGTGAAGACTTGAGTTAACCTTGGAATACTACTTTAATGCATCTTTAGTGTGTCTCTGGTGGAAGAAGTTTTATAGCAGGTGGTCACTGTTGTATCTAGTTTTTATGAATCCTGTAGTCCATAATCAACAAGGAGAATTGCATGGGGAATCTAATGGAGATCCATTAAGGACGCTGCAAACATTATCTATTATTAATGATACCACAGGGTGAGATGTTAATCCACTCTATTTCTAGCAGCTGCAGGTTCTAATATCAGCCAGGATGATTCAGAATTCATCTCCTCTAAGGTAGAGGAATTAAATACCAGGACATTTTATTATCTAAGGCTCCCTCAAATACATTTTAAATGTCTTTGTGGATTTTAAAGTCCTCACTGCTTCTTTTCATAAGAGAAAGAGGATGTGTCGTAGAAGTGGGTAAAGAAATGCACGTGTACATCTCACACTAAGGCAGAGAGGTGTATGGCAGCAATGGGAAGTACAATTCAGCTCTGTTGTCTGGTGAATGGAAGGTTCATTGACATGACTGTAGAGAAAGCTGGGGCCAGAATGCAAAGGGTCTTCAGTCCAAGCCAAGGAATTTGGACTTGTCCTGTGGATTAATGGTCAACTGGTTTCCACAAAGAAGCCCCAAGAATTCTGAGGAGGTGCCCCAAAGATGCCTCAGAGCTGCATTAGTGGGTGAGAGCCAGGCACAGAAAGGAGGCCTATAGACCAGTGGTTCTCAAATTATGGTCCCTGGACCCACAGCATCAGCATCTCCTGGGTATTTCTTGGAAATGCAAATCACCTGGCCAATCAGACTTACTGAATTAGAAAATCTAAGATGGAGCCCAGCTATTTGATTTTTGATAAGCCCTTTGATTCTGATGCAAGATAAAAATTTGAGAACCACTGGTCTAGGCCTTCCACCCCAGCTTCAACAGAGTGAACATGTATCCTGTATTTTATATATTGCGCTTCTATCTGAGATTTCATATGAGAAAGGACTTACAGACTTTAAAAAAGTGAAAATCAATGCTACAGGCAAGTGGGAAATTGGGACTCTTAAATGGTTGCCTATCGCAATTGTAAAGTCAAAGGAAAATGAGCTAAGACCTTCTAATGCTGAACGTAATGTCCTTGATGACTGTCAATGGTGTCTCCAACAGCAGAGACCCATCATTCAGTTTTAAATATTTTCAAGTTTCTCATCCTCTTGTGTTTTCCTCTTTGGAAATGGGTCATATATTTTGAACTAGTTGGACAATCATTTTTGAAAGAAATAAAATGAACTGAACGCCCTTAAGAAATCCATGTAAATAAAAATGTGAACAGAAAAATCTACCAGTCCTGTCAAAATGAGTATTTTTATGGTATAGCTTTCTCTTCAAGGGAGGAATTTTCAAGTCTAACAGATGTTTGAAACTAAGAACAGCTGTGATAAAGAAATAAATGAGGTGATTCATGCTAAATCAACTTCTCAAGCCAACTGGGTTCCAGGGACAAAATTTGGCAGAGGGTGCAAAGTGCTTGCAGCAACAGTGCCATGACTGGTGTGAGGAGAATGCACGCCAGGCACAGCAAGTGAGGAGGCTCTTTCTGAAAACATCAGAAGGCTAATTTGTATACATTTAAAAGGAGTTTCCGAAAGCATGGTCTATGGACCATTCTGGTTGGGATCACCTCAAGTTTGTTTTCACATAGAGTTTCCTGTACCTCAGCCCAGGTACACCGAATCAGGATACTTAGGGGAACCTGTGTCTCCTAACACTTTCTGGGTGATTCTCAGGCATGCTAAAGTGTGACAACCACCTGCCTATTTTGAATGTATTCTGTGTAACAAGTGGCCAAGAAGTGAACTGAGCAAATCTCAGAGAAACATGGTTGATCCATCCTGTGCAATCTTCAATTGATATTGATGGGCTGTCTAAAAGTCATGGGCAGTGGTTCTCCAAAAAGGATTTCTTTACCATGATGGCTTATGCAGCTCTGTGTTCTTTCTAATGTTTGCTGTTTATGTTCAAGGCCACACTTTCCCAGCCTGGAGCTGAGCAATTCTAAAGCAAATTTAATCAATTTAGAGAACTGATTGACTGATAGGGATCAATAGAACTTTTCCCCTCACTAGTACTTTCCTCCATGAACTCTACATAATTGTTTTTTAGTCAATGCTTTATTCTTTCCATGCTGACACAACATGGAGGGACCAAACAGCAAACTGGAAGATGGAGTATTTTCTTTTGAACTTTCCTAAATAAATGAAGCTACTCCAACCTTGAGGAACTTAGATACGATGGCACAGGTATCTATATATCAATATCTTTAATATATTCCACAGAGGGGAAAATTGCAATATAAAAATTGCAATTCAATAATTATAGACATTAGTATATTTATAAATTATATATAATTTAATTGATTTTATTGGATTAAATTAATTTGTCAATTAACTTGATTTCATTAAACTGAAATATATAAATTCAATATATAAATATATATAATATATAAATAACATGCAAATGTATTTAAATATATATTTGGGTATATATAAATTCAACATAATAGTATGTATGTACACATACAAACACACTATCTCTTTTATTGTCTTTCTTTCAATACTCTTCAAACTGATTTTTTTTTTTCTGTGTTGAGTTACACAAAAGAGGGTCAAATATTAGCTTTTCTTGTCTTCCAGGCTGATCCTCAGTTTGGATCCAGTTTTTGATGGAAAAGGGGAACAGGAGCAATAAAGACTATTATGCCATTATGTGAGTAATTAACACCCAACGTGGGGCTGGAACTCATGACCTTGAGATCAAAAGTCGCATGCTCTACCAGCTAAGCCAGTCAGGCACCCCTGAAGAGATTCTTGGGGGAAATGCCACACTCAAGTACTTTGTCCTCTGGCCTCTTGTACGTTTATCACAGCACATGTGACCTTCTAGTTATCTGTAATTCATGGCTGTGTTTTAACCTCCATTATAAAATCTCTGCCAGGGCCATGTCTTGCTCATTCTCTAACAGTTACGTTGAGGGCATATAGTAGGCACTCAATAAAGGTTAACTTAGAAAACGGTTTACAAAAACAACACCCCTTTTTAAATAAAGCTCCTGGTATGCTTTGTCTATACAAGATGTTTCCAACTTTCTTCCCGTCCCTTCTGAGAAAGTTAAAAACAGAATCAACTTTTGACATGCTTTCTTATAGAAAATTCTAGAAAAGAGACAAGGTAAGATGAAATTAATGGAAACTAAAATAGACACTGGAAGTCAGCATGCTTGATATTTGTTTCCTTCTTTCTCACTTGACATTCCAATTATGTCTAAATCATATTGGGATACAGACTACTGAGATCAATTACTTCCTTTCAGCAGATCTTATAGAGAAAAATGATAGGGCTGTGACATCCTTCAGCCTTAGATGGAAATCTCTCAAGCAGAAGAAAACATTAGTAACCACTGCATGGAGTGATATGCCCTAGGGAATACAGACTGCACCTGGGTTTCTAAAATGGCTAGTTTTCTGGTGACTTCCTCCTGACTTTGGTCACTTTGATGTATATTTGGAGAGAAGCAAACTTTCGTTACATCCGTGCTAGGACACAGTGATATAATTTGAAGCCATGCAATGGATTTTTCCTTTCTCATCTCTACTTTGTGTTCCATTTATGCCTTTACCTCAGTTAATCAGAAAATAAAGGGATCTTTATTAAGTCCCCTTTAAACAGGAAAATCAGATTTTTTTTCCTTGAAATATATTATCTATTCTCTTCCTCAAGAACAAGCCATTAGTGGCTCAGTGTTTCTCCATGATATCTAATACAAATTCCAGACAAATACGAATGTGAACAGTCTATTGGCGTCTGCCCCTTGGTGCCGTCCCCAGAGTTATCAACAGTCTATGTAAGAGCTTTAAGGCTTTCTGTTACCACAAGCTCTACTTCTTGTCCTAGGCTCTCTAAAAATATTTTCGGGAAGAAGACACCAAAATAAATGTAAGACTTAGTAATAAAATCCAGATAAATGAGGAGCATCACCTTAGAGTACACATTTGTCCGGGATGCCTTTTTCACGCTGACATCTTTCATCTGTGTGGCACTTTCTCAATGGCTGATAAATGAGGAGCTACACCACATTTCTCTGCAACCTGAGACTTAGTTACTTTCCAAGCAAACTAATCTCTGACTTTAACTGCAGGCAGCTACCACCTGAAAGGTGTTCTGACTGTAAGCAAAGTTGGTCAGCTTGCTTCCTCAACACAGCAAAATGTGGAATCTTCCTATTTGAAAACTTAGGTAAGTGAATCTAATGCCACTTGGGTAGCATCAATCTGTTTGTTGGCAGTGTTTAGTCAGTTGTGATTCAGAAAAGAAAAATTTGATAATATTTTTACGGAATGAAATTAGTCCGGGAAAGTGAGTTGTGACTCATTTTAAAACTATGACAGATGAGAAATAGGATGATCTAGTTCGACATTAAGGGAAAAAGAGAATTTGGCCATTTCTTTCTGGTAGCACCTGCTGCAGGGCAGAGAGGGAGAAGAAGGCAAATGAATTCAATTGCAGTTGCCCTCCTAGTGTATCCAAACCCATTTACTTTGGTATGGATACGCTCTGTCTTCCTTTACCTCAAGTAATCTCATCGACACAAATTAGTTTTGCCAATTCCGATTTGCTTCCTAAGTGATGACCTTTCAAATTCATATTCTTAGAAGCTGGTTAACAATAGGGAATTTAAGGGCAAAATACCAAGTTCATAAAAGTTAAAATACAAGGTGTGTAAATTTCATTCACTCCTTTAAGATTATAAAGTGAAAAGCTTTATAGCTAAATATACACACTTACAGTCCTTGGACCTGTGTGATTTAACAATCTATAAATGAGTTTAAAAATGCTTACATCATATTTAAATCACCAAAGGGGCACCTGGATGGCACAGTCAGTTAAGCGTCTGACTCTTGGTCTGGGCTCAGGTCATGATCTCACACTTTGTGAGTTTGAGCCCCACATCTACACTGATGGTGCAGAGCCTGCTTGGGATTCTATCTCTCCTTTTTCTTTTTCTTTTTAGCATAAAGCAAACACACTACTGCAAAATAATGTTCTTTGGAAATGTTTTTTTTTTAATTTTTTCTAACATTTATTCGTTTTTGAGAGACAGAGAGAAACAGAGTGCAAGTGGGAGTGGGGCAGAGAGAGAGGGAGACACAGAGGCCAAAGCAGGCTCCAGGCTCTGAGCTGTCAGCACAGAGCCTGACGTGGGCTCATGAACCATGAACCATGAGATGATGACTGAGCTAAAGTTGGATGCTTAACCGACTGAGCCACTCAGGAGCCCTTGGAAATGTTCTTTTTAAATTGGTTGCATATGTGTGGCCGGACTACTTTTTATCAAGCTAAATAAACATGATTCTGGCAGTTATTCAGATGACACAGACAAACATCTGAATTCTTTTGATCATGATAAATTTATAATTGCTTTCCTGGAGCAAGAGCATACATTTATTATAACACCATATAAAATAAATAAATATAGATCTATCTATTTGGATTGGCAAATACAAAGCTTCTCTTGAAGCTTCTATTTTCTTAATAAGTGTTTCTAAACGGTTCGTAAATTTTTTTAAGTTTTAATCTTAATAATTCCCAAGGTATGAAATCATATCTTAATTCTTTATCTCCACGCGGGTTATGTGCATGACTTCATACTCTTTGATAATCAACCATGGTTTACATGTTTGCATAGATCCCGTATAGATTATGCTTTTGCATATTTTGGTCATAAAATAATCAGAACTAAAACTAAGCTTTGGTTTTAAAACTAAAATTTCCAATTAAAGTTAAAAAGGCATGGTATTTCTGCCTCCTAATTTGGATCTGGGTCAGGGGGAAGAAAAGAATCCCCGTGTTGTAGGGTTGGTCGGCTTGGACCAACAAGTAGGTTTACACGTAGGAATGCATTGATTTTATCTTTGGGGATACATGCAATAATACAAAAAATTAAGAAATTCTAATGTAAAGGGGAAGCTGAAGGGAACTTAAGTTACTTAAGAGACGGTGCCATTGAGGTAACATATAAGAAACAACCAAGGCACAGGCCACAAAAATCCATTTCAGTGAACTTTTTAAGAGAGCAGAAAGAATCCTGACCTGGGATCGTGGGCTATGCGACCTTGGGAAACCACGTAATTGCTCTGTGTATCTGTCCCCTGGGTTAAAAAATACAGAGTTCCACTCCCCCAGCTCTAAAATGTGTAACATTTCCCCTACATATAAAACAGAATCAGGAAGAGCAACTTATCAAAAATTGTAACATTTTCACACTATACAACCCATGATAATGACAAAAAGTAGGCCCTGGGTCCGGACCTTCATTGTGTACAGACTTTAAAAACCTGAAATGTTAGGATGAAGAGCTCACTTTTCCATGAATTTTCTGAAAGGGAAATGTGCCTTCTGAATGCAAACTTGCATTTACTTTGTGGAAATACAATAAAATAATTGCAAGCATTAGGAAGAAAAAAAGTTAGCAGAAGCTAAAAACTGTATAAAGTCTTTAGTTCTTTCTGAAAAAGAAACACGTTGCTATATTTAAATCGATGAGAACGATGGCTACATTTTTAATAAAAGCAAAGCACAGTTGAGGATCCTGAATTCTGGTTGGTAACAGACATGGAGATGTTCAGGCAAATGTTCTTTTTAGTTTCTTAGCTATAAAATGGACCAATATTTACAATGAAAGGAGAAGACAGAATTTAAATTTGCCAGGAAGCAAACTCCAACTTCATGCTCATGAGTATTGTTTTTTCTTTTCTTTTTCACATCAGAAGCTTTAAAGGCGCCCCCAAATCACTGTCAGTGTTTGCAACGTTAGTGGGAAGCCAGTGACTCTCCTACGTGTGTCTCCTTTCTTTCCCATATTTAGGCTCACACACTTATCAGGGAAGGGGGCTGGGTTAACACTCACCTGGAGCACTGCTGGGTCTCGGGCAAAGACAAGGAAAGGAATGGGAGAGAAAACACACTACTGGGCTGCCAGGAGGAGCCTGTTGTAAGGAAGGCTACGTGGCAGACAGGTGGAGAAGGGACTGTCCTGAGCAGCCAAGCTCGCCAGTCACTTACTACTAATCATTACATGCTTATCTACTTACTAGACTTACTATGAGCTCTTTGATGGCAGGGAGAGTTGTTATTCTTTGTTCCCATCTCTGTGTGTGGCACCCAGTAGACACTCGATGTATGTTTGTAAAAGGGATGAACAAAAGACCCCATCTCCTTTGGGGCTCCTTTCGCCCATCAGTTTCATGTGTTAGGAGAATTGTTTCGGTTAGCAAGTTCCTTATTTAAAAATTCAATGACTTAGGGGCGCCTGGCTGGCTCTGTCAGAAGGGTATGTGATCCTTAATCTCGGGGTCATGGGTTTGAGCCCCACGTTGGGTATAGAGATTACTTAAATAAATAACAACTTTAAAAATTTGAATGAAATAAAAATTCAGTGATGCCCCCCTGAGTTTTCCTCCTTAAACCCATTTATACCTTGGGGCGAGTCACTTTAATCTAATAATATCCAAGACTGCTTGGATGTCACCATTCCCTGGGTGGGACCTCAGATTGACAGGGAAGGCTGTGGAGGGAAGTCTTCCTTGCGGTGGGGGGGTGGGGGCTGTGGACTGTTGAGAGTAGCATTAGGGGGTAGACAGACCAAGGAAAGTTCGCGGTGGCGTGGCGGGGAGTCCAGGAGGGGCTTAACGAGGAACAGAGTGTTTATAGACTCTGCTTTCTGACCCAATCTACAGGGATCTGACAGCACAGGCCACCGGAAGTTTTCATTAAGGTGTTGCCTTTGTGAACACGCAGCAGTCTGGCGAAGCTGGTGTTCGGAGGCTGAGCCTGGAGGCTGCACATCCCAGCTTTTCCCAAGGTACTAACCCGATCTATATGGTCCAGGTTAGCTGTGCCGTGTGTGTGAAAACCCAGTTCCTGTTTCTCCTTAGTGAGAGGGGCAAAAGAGAGAAGAAATCAAAGAAGAGAAAGGCTACCGAGTCCTATGACCCTTCCTTTCCCTTTGTCCTCTTTATTGGGCTAGTCCAGTGGAGATTTCATGGAATGTCTCAGTTCCCAGGACATTTAGAATACGTTCCCCTGCTCTTCCCCACCACCTTCCCAAACCAAACATCTTAATCTACTAATACCATCTTTCCAAGTTTGGAACATAGGCTTCATACTCATTACCTACCCGCCTTCTTCTGAATATTTATGCCCAAAGGCCAGGATGTCAGATGCCCGTCCACTCCCATCGCAGACAACAACTGGCACGGGAGGGGTGTCTCGAAGGTACTCCAAGACAATGGAGATCACATTGGGTCCTCCTTCCACAATGAGTGCCACCACCGGAACACCTTGACCGATTCCTGCATTAAAAAAGGAAAAGAAAAGGAAAAAAAAGAGAAAAGAACACAAAGCCAGCAAACCAAAGAAACAAAAAGAGAAACAAAAAGCACAAACTAAAATTACTGAGCACGGGGGAGATAACACATGAAGGGATAAAATACGGAGCAAAATTTTTACAGACTCCTGTAGCAGAAGGTTCCCACCAGGGGGTCTGTTTGACTTTGCCCTCTCCCCAGAGCTCCTGGGATGCTGGGGTCAGTGAAGGCACCGATTGCCATACTTTTATAGGAGGGGGTGCATAGGGCGAGGAGGGAGAGAAAGGAATCGGTTAGTAGATGAAACACTGAGCCAGCAACCAGAAGATTGGAAGTGAAACGTGACCTTAAGCAAGTCTCATATGTACCCAGTTGTTGAGTTTCCTACGTGAAAAATGGGAATTTAAAACAGGCCAGATCCCTGAAGTCATCAGAGGCACTAAGAAAATGCCTGAATGGTTCTCTATTGAAGACTCAACAAATCAAAATCAGCTGGAGGCACATTTTCACTTGTTGAGTTAACTACTAGCTACATTAGTGGTCTATCTATGTCTGACCATAAATGATAAGCTTGATTATTGATTCTTAATAGAGTAACAGTCACAATAAAGTACCCAGGAGACATATCATCTGCCATCTGCTACTGCTTTGTCCTTAGCCACCGAGCAAGGTGCCAGGCTCATGATGGGTCTTCTGGAAACATTCGATGAATTCAGTTGAATTCAGGGGTGTGTGTGTGGGGGTGTCACAGACTTTTTCTAAACTATTTAAGCTATTATCAGTGAGCTATAAGATGTAAAAAGTGCCCTAACATCAGCACTCACATATGGTTCAACTTGACATTTTAAAGAGAAGTATTAAAAATGAATGTCCATGAGAGACATGATGAAAAAGATTTGAAGTACATTTTCAAGAGTTCTCTCAAGTGCCATCATTGTTCATTGAATAACTTCTTTTGCTCATTTTGGTATCACACTATATTTTCTCACTTTACCTTCCCAGAATAGTTAAGGAATTGAGCAGTACCATAAAAATGAGATGGTTTCGTACAGAACAGTTATCTTAAAAAAGAAATAATCAAGATTCTGTGCCACTTCTGTAAATATGAACTAAAAAAAGCCTTCAATCATCTCCATTTCCCCCCTTCTCCTGCCTGCTATGTTTTTTTTTTTCTTTTATCAAGAAACTGCTGCCCTGTGAGAAATAATAGTTTGAGGTTTGGTTCCTTGCTCCATTAATAAGAGACTGTATTTGACTTGTGTGACCTATTATACTTCTAAAGTGTATCAGTGTCCTGGGGCCTTCTCTTTTCTAAGTCAGTGTTTCTCATGGTTTGATTTTCATCTTAAAGGAAATGTCCAAAATGTCAGTTACACAAAAATGGGTGCCATTTTTATATCAACATTTAAAACCTGTAAGAAAATGACAATTGTTGTCCCCAAATTTCTTTTTGTGCTCCAGAGGGTATGAGGAGGGAGGGATAACCCATGGTCCCATCTGATTCTTCTGTGGATGGAGAACTTTTGAGAAATACTCCTTCAAATCCAAGGAGAGGGAAGCAAAAGATTATGCTTTTGACCAAAAGGCCCTTAACGATTGAGACAAAAGGGCACTTTAAAACTTTAAAACTATTTACGTGTCTGTAGAGGAGACATTTTCCTCACTGCTGATGAGGAGGATTAAGTAACTTCCTACTGAAAGGCACTTTGAAGATTAAGGGCTAACTTGAAATGTTAATACAGCACACTTCTTTTGGAGGAGAACTTGCTGACATAAGAAATATCCACCCCTATATGGGTTTGTATGTTTTTTAAAGTTTATTTATTTTCAGAGCGTGGAGGGGAGGGGCAGAGAGGGAGGGAGAAAGAGAATCCCAAGGAGGCTCAGTGCTGTCAGTGTAAAGCCCAATGTGGGGCCCAGACTCACAAATGGTGAGATGATGAGCTGAGCCAGAATCAAGAGTCAGATGCTTAACTGGCTGAGCCACCCAGGCGCCCTGGGTTTTTATTTCAACGCCTTAAAAAAGGGTCTCTTTTCCAATGTTTAAAATTATTTTATGAGGTATTTGCCAAAGTACTATGCTATTTAATTTTTCCCTTTGCCTTGGTTTAGCACATGCTACCACATTGTTTCATGTCAAGGAACAATTATATCCCATACCTGCGTTTTTTTATACCTAATGATATGTTTAGACTCATTCTAGGATCTTCCAAGAGAAGCCTTTGCCAAGTTCTGATCTTGAGCACTGGTTCTGTCAGTGGGATCTTTACTTCAACTCACAGACCAGCTGTGATCCACTTAAAGTTCTCATGGAGAAAGACGTCCTAGAATGGGCCTTCTAGAATGTTTCAGTTATCTAGAATCTACCAGACAATAGGCAAGATGGCTGGAAACCTCTCTTCCCTTTGAGAGGATATGTAGGAGCAAAGGATCAATTTACATAGGATACATTGAGAGCAACAAACCGTCAAATGATTTCATAACAATGTATTTCTCAATGTACCAAAGTGTTGTAACCCCTAGAAATACAGAAACATTTTAGATGATTAAATTTCCTAATTTCAGAATGAAGCTGTTACCAATTCAAATATGAAAACAAATATATAAATTTATATTACTATTATTATTATATTATAATCCAGTGCTAAAAATTGGATAAAGTATCAAAGTATCATCTCCCTTTGCATAAATACTGAATATATCTGGCCTCTACATTCTCACCCATTTCCTACAGTGATAATATATGGAAATTTATTCTATAGACAATAAAAGCCCTTATAGCCTAATACAAAAGCACTTCTGAATATCTTAGTTATGAAAGGTAGAGAATCAGGCTATACCTAAAAATACCATGCTTTGTGTAAATTTAGCCTGCCAGTATATGGTAACATTGTCTTTCTGTCAGGACACACACACACACACACACACACACACACACACACACACATTGCCTTTGTTTCCGAGAAAAGAAAATGATATCAAATAATCAGTAATGAACTAACGAAGTGGTTCTTAGCCTATTTTTTTGGAGATAAGGATCTTTGAATACTTTTGTGAATCTGATTAAATCTACTGACCCTTTCTCCAGAAAAATAAGTGCACATATGGATAGTCACAAAAATATTTCTATGCAATTTCAAGGGTTTATGGATCTTTGAAAGAGATTCATGAAAACTTGTGAATGGACCCTTACCAAACTCCAACCTAAATTAAGCACATTGATATAGCTATAAAGAACATCAGTTTGAAGCTCACTGGGGCCTGTGAGGCAAGTTCTAGAATGGGTTTGCCAACAAAATTCTATGCCCAAGGGAACAATATCATGCTATTGTTGCCCAGTTATATTGACTGGCTAAACTTCAGAATAAACACTATCTGTAGGATGTCACCGTTCCCTCCATTCTTTCTCTCTTGTTTCTCCTTATTTCTTCTGTTCACACTTTAGTTTCTAAGTTACATTTTGGACACAGGATATTAAAAATACTCTAGAGAAAGTCATAAATGTAAAAATTAGAATCTGTAGTATATGACTCCATTAGTAAAGAAAAGGCTTTTTAAAATACCATGAATACCATTTTCTATTAATGACATAAAGAAAACATTTTTCTTTATGGAATCCACTGCATGTTCAGCTGAATTCACATGGCACATTTCTATTTTCTTTATGCCCATAACAAAATTAGTATAAATTCCTTTGAAGATAATCACAAATTTATACCTTGCTCAGCAAACCTACTAGCCATTCACATACACAGACACACAAAATAGCTGTTTAGATCTATAGTTTTAAAAAATATAACCTCTATTATTCAGAAAGCTTTTTCATTTTATCTAGAGCCTTCAGAGACTTCTGTGTGTGTGAATACTTTTCCTGTGCTTTTGGGGAAAAATAGGTTAATTCTTTAGTCGATTGCAATAATTTTACATGTTTCACCATAACCAAAGACTTTCAGCAGTTCTCAGAGATTTCCATTAGAATTTAATTTTAGACCAATGTGGAGATGCTTAAGCAGGAAGAGGCTTTGCTACACTCTTTAGCTTTTGCAGTGTTGGAACTGGAGGCCTAGCCTTCAAAAATGTGGGCTTGGGCAATGGATTTAACAGCTACCTTCTACAATGTTCCAGCCTGACCTACGGCTTTCAAATTACAGACCCCACCCCAATTAATTGTTCTTTGCAGAAGATATTCTCTTGGACTTGTGTCACATTTTGTTCTGACTGCTATGTACCTTAGCTTGGGTTCCCAATAAGGCAGAAAGTGTCAAAATTGGCTTAACCAAAGACTGGGTTGGGCGTTGGGAGGAAGGAAGGTGGCAGGAATAGGAGAATGTCTTCAAACTCCAAAAGCATCCTCTTTCTTTCTCCCTCTTTTCTCTCCCTCTCTGCTGACATGAGATAATAATCTGTGATCAGTTCAGGCACTTGTAAAAACATTCAGTCTGTTGTACGTGAAATGCCTGGATAATGTGAGAATTCTGATCAAAGTAAATTAACACTTTGGTTTCATGTCACATCACCGCATATGATCTAAAATCCCTATGGTCCTAAGGAATAATTTGCTATTGGACAATGGTTCATATTTATATGGAGATGGAGTATAGAAGGCTGGATCTTAGGTAGGTTGTAATGACCTAGGCCACAGATCGTGTGATCTGTGAAAGGAGGGCTCAAACTTTATGTGAGAGATGACTTCCCAAAGGTCTTAATGCATTCAAGACTGAGAATGTTAATGGTGGGTGAGCATTTCTCTCAACCCCTAAAGTTGTGTAGCAATAACATGAACATAACTAATTCACTGGCCTTGTCAGCTATGGGAGTATGTGATTCTTGATGATTTAGAAGTTTGTGTGGAGAATTCACATGCTTTGAAACTATGCGTATAGTAAGACTTTACCAGTGTATTTTATGTTTCACAATTTTTAATTTCCATAATTAAAATTTGCTTAAAATTATAAAACATTGAATGTGCCCCCTTCATCCAACTTCCCACTTGAACAGCCTGGTCTTTGGTTCAATGGCTGACTCTACCAACAGAACATTGGCCATTATCTCCTGTATTTGGACTACATAATGAGGTCATAAAAACTCAGCAACTTCCTAAGGTCTTGCACTTTTCCAAACAGAACCTTGCACAGACTTCGGGGACATTAGCAATTACTATAGTGATGGGAAGAGAAGCAGTAAGCTATTTGCCTCATTTTAATGGACACTAATTTGCTACCTACTTGAGAAATAATGGCTGAAGTTTGCATAATACTGCATAATACCACAACTTTCAACAGATACTTTCAGATTGAGATTCTTCATGTTCTTGTCGATTTAGTGAATCTTTTCTATGGTCTGAGAAATTGGAGATAGATTTGTGAAAAGTATGTAAATCTGGTAATCACTTGTGTTCAAGTGACAACACTTAAAACTATTCTTGTTTGTTAAGTTTAATTAGGAAGATTCATAACACATGAATATTTAGGTACAATGATAGGATATTATTATCCAGAAAGAGAATATTTTTATATGCTGTATTTTATAAAAGGAAAAATGATTGGAAATCTTTAAGCTACCAAGGAACAGAATGAGACCAAGAAAATATCTAGGGGCCGACAAGAAAAGAATACGTTTCATTTTAAGTAGAATATCTTTGCAGTTCTTCTATGGAGGCAGATGTTTTGGGTATTGCCTTCATGTTTTAGAGGTAGAATATGCTATCTATTCCAGACAACAGAACTATAACTGGAGTGAGTCTGGCCTTACTTGGAAATGGGTAATGAACCCAATTATCTTTTAGTGAATCCTGGTGAGGTAACCAATTGGGAATGCCAAACCCATCGCAAATCAATCTTGTGTGTCATTATTATTACTATACCTTTTCATCACTATAATTCTGCACCTAATGCTTAGGAAAGCATCTGGGAATATCAAGTACCACACAAACTATTAGGCAGTAGAAATAAAGCCACATGCAACAAGACGCTTCACTTCTGGATACTTATGGTTGTCAAGTGGGAAGGAAATTCCTTGAAAGATGGCTGGGGACTTTCCTTAAGGCTGAGACTTCCCAATGTACAAATTTCCAATTCACTTTAGGACTAGGCAGGGGGAACATAATGTGAATTTCTTAAACATCCTCTCCTGTTATCAGTGATCCTTATGGCAACTCCCTTACTGATATTTAGCTTAATGGACCCCCTCCATGTATAGTCCTTCCATAATTACAGCTAATAAACACACCAGTATACCAGAATAAACACACATGTATATTTTATCTTTTCATCTAAAATCTCAGCAAATTTTTCTGGAGATAGGCAGTCGTTAAAACCCTAAAGATACAGAGTTTGAATTAACGGCAATGCCTTTCCTGGTGATAAAAGATTAAAAACCTATGGTGTAGCATTTCTTCTCCCGGGGACAGTGAATGCAAAAGCTATTGATGAATACCGCAAACCCCTTTTTGTCCAGCTTGTTTTCAATACTGTTGAACTCATCTATTTTGCGTATTATCAATGCGTATTTTCACAGGAACCGTGTACTAGCTCCTACGACCTGACTTTCATTTTAGAGATTGCCTTGCTTCGATTTTCTGTCTGGTAGCCAGAGGACCAAGGACAGACGGAGAGAGCGGATGAGCGAATGAAATGTGGATCCTGTAAGTCATGCAAAGGCGTCACTGTGGCACGCGTACTGGAAACACTGGTCATGCCCTCCCTGTCCACACTCCCCTACTGAGGAGTTGACCCGTCCACAGGTCTGCCTTGTTTGGCTTCTTTTAAAGCTGGGTGGTCTAGAGGTGGGTTCCAGACCTGCAACAGGTCACATTTGCCTTTCTGGAATTGGAGTGGAAACCCAAGGGCTGAAGTGAGTTTCCGGAAAGTGGGTTGGTGGAGAGTGAAGCTTCTCTATCAGCTGAGGCTCTGGTAGGACAATGGGTGGGTGACTAAACAAGGGAAGAAGACCATGAGAAAGGAAGAAAGGGGGCAGAGGATACCACAGAGAAGGGATCATGTGGCCTGAGTGAGAGGGAAGGAAGGGTGTGTGTGTGTGAGTAAGAGAGAAAGAGAGAGAGATCATTTATTTAAATATATATTTAAATGTATATTATATATGTTATTTATTTGTAATTTATATATAAATTATCTAAGTCATATAAACTATAATTTATAATTATATTTATATAAATATATTTTATATAAACTTATATAATATTACATGTTATAAAATAATATATGAATATTATAATTATTTATAAAACATACAGAACAGAGTCTGGCATTTAAGAACTACATGGTTAAACAAACACAAATATAAAGATTCTTATTTAGGGGCACCTGGGGGGCTCAGTCGGTTGAGTGTCCGACTTCTGCTCAGGTCATGATCTCACAGCTCGTGGGTTCGAGCCCCGTATGGGGCTCTGTGCTGACAGTTTGGAGCCTGGAGCCTGATTCAGATTCTGCGTCTCTGTCTCTGTCTCTCTCTCTCTCTCAAAAATAAATAAACATTAAAAAAATTTAAAAGATTCTTATATTTATTAAGCTTATAAAAGATTTCCCATTTAAATGTGTATAAATATTCATGAGGATAACAGAAAAATAAATGTGCTTCATATACTTAAACCAAAAGGAGGAGTCGACAAATAATTTAAAACACGTTTTTCCAAAGTTTGAATGTCCTCTCATGCAGACCAATAATAATATGCTGAGGAAGACAAATTTTTTTTTATCTTGTATCCAAAAAGCTAAAACTATTTGTTTTGGGGTAGGTGATTCTTTCTGGTGGGGGGCAGGGGCGGTTAGGTGACTTTTTGTATCACTCCCCAAATGCCTTCTACCATGGCCTCTTCTGGGTGCTTCAATCAGCTTGTTAAGCCATTTGAGTTTTGTGGTTTGGACAAAGATGTAAATGCCAAATAACAAAATCCATAAACCGACTCCAAGTATATTATATGCTAATAAACTGACTTGGCTTTTGACTTAGTCAATGGGAAACAGTTATTCCCTTACAGCACGCCAGTTCTAATTGAAATATCCTGCTATTAATGTTCATATATTACCGGGACATCCAAGTAACATTCTATGTGAATCATTTCAATAGAAAAGGAACAGCCGATCCCATGGGCTGTGGTGCAAGTATTACTTTCATAAAAGGAAAGAGCCAGCGTTTTCTTTGAGGCCATTGTTTGCAGGCTGAATGTTTTAATGTAATTGATCTAAGTCTACAAGAAAACTCGCCCAAACAAAGCCAAAGTCTTCTTAGTTTCTACTCTGTTCAAACCCACATCAAAAGGCATCCTTTGCCTTCTCAGATGTAAGGTAATCAGAGTGGTTCTAACTCCTTTGACTTTATAATACTATGCCCATCCTCCCCTTATAACAATTGTGTCTTCCTCCCCCAAATGTGAAAAGTTCTTTTCTCTCTTTAAGGAATGTTCTTTTTGACTTACTATCTGTGAGGAACTTACACTCACCCTGCAGTTTCCAGGTTCAAAGACAAGCCTTCCTGAGCCCCTTCCCCCCTTTACCCACCAGGCAGAATTAATAATTCTCACTTGTGTTGCCTCATAGCATTTTTTTTTAAAGCCCATGCCAATGAAGAGATTTTTAAAATTTGTCTATCAATTACTTTGGCATAAAAGGCATTAAAACTTTCTCATAGTGCCTTTCCTATCTCTTGAAGTTTTCTCTCATTAATTATATGTTTGGACATGTCTTTTCTCTATTAGGTGGGTTTATCTTTGTATTCCCTGCATGGCATGTACATAGTCGTTGCTACTACACATAGTAGTTGCTCACTAAAACTTGGGGTATAAAAGGCAGGATACTGAATTACTATCAAGTATACCCTGATTTCTTTTTTCTTTATTTTCTTATTTTTGTTTTTAAGAGAGAGAGAGAGAGACAGAGAGAGACAGAGAGAGAGAGAGAGAGGGGCAGAAGGAGAGGTAGAAAGAGAGAATATTAAGCAGGCTCCACGCCCAGCAAGGAGCCCAAAGCAGGGCTCCATGTCACAACTGTGACATCGTGACCTTAGCCAAAATCAAGAATCAGCCACTAATCCGACTGAGCCACCTATGTGCCCCAATCCTGATTTCTTATAGGTTAAATGACAATATAATTATTTCCACAGAAATTTTTAGATATTTTCTGACGTGAGCCACTTCCCCTCAATCAACAGGCCTGAGATCCAGAGCACTGAGATCTGATTTAAATTTTCATGAAATCGGGAATTTTCCCAGATGCCTAGGGTTTTATGTTCATTCATTGGCTCATTCCCGAAGTGCTTCCTGCCTTATTTCCCTGCCTCCACAGCAATCACCACCGGCTAGTTATCATCATAAATACAGTCTTCTCTGTAGCTGTCTTTAGTGGGTTCTCCTTGCTTACAGACCAAAGTCCACACTTTTCACGTGACAGGCGAGGCTCCCCGTGTTCTGGCCCAACCTTCATCTGTAGCCTCATCTCCCTCCAGATCTTCTGTTCACCTTAATTCTGGTCTCGTCAGACTATCTTCATGATCTGCCAGCTAGGATTCTGTTTTAACTTCCTCCTAGCCATCCAAATTTTCAGAGGGGAGTATCTCTCCCCACTCCCAGTTTCATGAGGAAGAGTGAGGTCTCCCGGCTTCTCTGGGGGCTCTGCCCCTAAAGGTATGTTGGTGAGGCATGAGGGGTGGGGTAAAGGCTCACTATGGGATTCTGCCAGATCTGGGGGAGCCATTAAACCCACTTGGCCAATGGTCTTAAAGCCATACCTGCTAACTTGTCCAACAAAAACTGGTATTTTGAGTTTCATCAAGTACTTTTTTTTATTTCTGAGATTGTTCAGAATTTCGATGAGAAAGGCAGGTACTCTTTATTGTGGCCTCTCAGAGACCCCAATGCAATGTTCAGAGTCTACTTTAAATGTTACTAATTGCTGAGGTATTTCTTAACTCCCTTAGGTAGTATTAATCACTCATTCCTTTGTAGCCTGTGGCTGATTTTTTTCTTTCTTTTTTTTTTTAATTTTTTTTTAACGTTTTTTAATTTTATTTTTTGAGACAGGGAGAGACAGGGCATGAACAGGGGAGGGTCAGAGAGAGGGAGACACAGAATCGGAAACAGGCTCCAGGCTCTGAGCGGTCAGCACAGAGCCCAACGTGGGGCTCGAACTCACGGACCGCGAGATCATGACCTGAGCCGAAGTCGGACGCTTAACCGACTGAGCCACCCAGGCGCCCCTGATTTTTTTTCTTTTATCTATGTTTTGGCAGGTATTTTATTCTGCCTTGCTTTAATGAAAGTTTCATCCACTAAATTTAAACTTCTTGAACAGACCCCTGTCCCCACCTTTAGGCAACATCCTGGTGTCAAAAGTGCCTCACATGTAGAAGATGGTTTTGATAATTGTGAAATAAAACAAAATTAAAATGTACAGTGCCCCAGGTACAGTGCCTTGGGACTAGCACAGTTGAAGGGACAGGAATAAACTGGTGGTTATACAGGGACCGAATACCATATCTCAATACTATCGATGTGTATTTCTGACAGTTGACATGAGAGCCATTTAAGTGGCCCCATCATGTCTTTTCACACGCCTTAACTACCCGGCCTCAGCAGTGGTCAGAGACCTAGAGAAGGAGCTGCTGAGTCACCTGGGCCAGTGCTCACATTTCACTTGTCCATTTGAATTAGGTCTGGAAGAGTCCAGATTCTTAGCGACTCAAATAGCCAATTTCGGTTCAGCTGTCTTGTCCTTTTAAATTGAAGTCTCATTGTTTCTCAGAATTGGACCCAGCTGGAGTGACAACGTGTCCTGGCCACTGGGAGGGGAAAGACGTAAACAAAGGTTTACATTCTTCCCTTTGCTGGAACGATATCCATGAAAGCTATTACTTCCTCCACATGAAATGAATAGGGAACTACGTGACTGAAATGGAAACATAATTCTGTTCTCTCTGAGGTGATTGGTATGATTCAGCAGCAGCTACGGTGCTGTTGGCTAGAAATGACCTTCATTCACCACCAAGGTTATTAAACTAACTGACTGCCATTATCCTATATGAGACAAAGGAAGGGTACTGATTGTTTGACATCTAGTAATAGTATTTAGTCCAATTTCTGACCAGCAGTTGGCAGAAGTGATAAATTTTTATTTGACTGTCTGGGCATCTTTTCTAAAAGACAATGTGTCAAGTCCAGTCTGTTCAAATCTTTATCATGACTAAATACTCAGTGGGAAATATGGATGATGACATGAGGAAACTTCTTTCCTCTGGTTTCAAGTTCCGTGTGGATGGAGCTCCATTAGTGGAACATATCTAGCCCCTTGTCCTTCCCTTACTCCTCTCCACATGTAAAACTGAGCAACTTGATTGGGGGTGACTAATGTCTATGTTTCTTGGTTAGATAGAACAAATCTACTACTAGTCTCCCACTGAAGAGAGCTGAGCTTCTTTCTTCCTTGTCCTCCATGGACCAATGCCAGTCAATGCTATTAGTAAAGGTGTCTTTTGTAGACACAGATTTCTTTTCTGGTTGGCTGTCTGGAGGCTGAAAAAGGCAAACCCATTTGGCCCTCACACTAAGTCATTATTTCCCATAACTTCACCATTAATAAAAATTATGTTTTGATCTCCATCTGCCTGACTCTGGTGTCCAACTCTCAGTCAGTTTCAGTCTTGTTCCATCAAGGGTGAAGTATAATGTATTAGACTTTCTCAAGCTCTAACACCATGAATTATAATACTGTTATTTCTCTTGCTTGTATTCACTTAGCATCAGAACATCTAACAAACTTGAGCCTCTAGTTCATATTTGTGATGTGAGATCATTTTTCAAGTGCAAAGATGGCCTTCTCTAGCAGACATTTTTTAAATGTTTTTTAAAAAACTTTTTAATGTTTATTTATTTTTGAGAGAGAGAGAGAGCATGAGCAGGGGAGGGGCAGGGAGAGAGGGGTCACAGAATCTGAAGCAGGCTCCAGGCTCTGAGCTGTCAGCACAGAGTCCAACGCGGGACTCAAACTCATGAACCATGAGATTATGACCTGAGCAGAGGTCAGACGCTTCATGGATTGAGCCACCCAGGCACCCCTTCTTTATGTTTTTATAGCTCCTCACAAGGAAATGACAATTCCAATATGTTAAAAAACCTAGTTACAAATGGTGCCAAAACAAGGCTGCTTATGAATTTCTGGGTTGCAGTGAATGATCTCTCATAGTGAAGTCCACTCCGCCAACTGGCTGAAGGCAGTTTTTTTTTTTCTCTTTGGGGAACAAGCAGTTGCTGAGCACCTGCCAGGTGTTGGACAGCAGCCAGGCGGGTTGCACATGCTTACGCAACATGCTCAACAATCCTATGATAGAAAGATTTTAAATCTCAGTTTACACTTAAATAAACTGAGGCACAGAGAGTAAACTGAGTATCGAAACTGGGTCTACACTATTTGCACTCTTACTGGGTCGTCTCTCACTAGGGTGACCATTTGTTTTATCATACAAATACCAGGACACTTTTGCAAATGAAAGGGTTGTCAGTCATTAATAGTTATGCTGGGATGACTAGTATAAACCAGATCTAGTCCTGGACAAACCAGTACAATGGTCGCTCTATCTCTCTCTCATGCCTCAGAGTTCCAAATTCATTTCTGAAAAATTTTAAAAATGGATGGCAACGTCAGATATTTAGAAAGGGGCCTGAGTTTGTTCACTGTTCCCTTTTTGCATCTCTTCCTGGCTTAATAAGGCCAACACTCACTGCTACCCCTCTCTGATTCCCTGGGAGCAGGTTTCCAGCTCCATCTAAACCACAGCTATTCATTATCAGAGATATTCCTTCCCTTAGGTACTCAAAAGGATGAAGCTCCAGGGAGGGATTAGATCATTAAGCAAAGGAAAACAGCAACTATAACACAGCAGCACCTGCATAAATCCTGTAGGGGGAGAATACTGATTTAAAGTTTTTCTCATTCTAGCATATCCTTGATGGTGCTGAAAATAAATCCCTTCTACTTTTCTCTAAGTAAATGCCTCCTTACATTCTATCACTTAAACATACTGGAGGCCACAATGAGGAATCAGCAGACAGTCATGGCCCAAGGGCATCCAATGGTACTTTGGGTCCTTAATCACTCAGTCATTATCCTACTCTGTCATGTTCATGTGAAAACAGACACTTGGCTTATTCCTACTCTGCCACCAAGAACCATTTGACTGCAATAATAAGTGCTAATACCATCATTCTAGAAGATGGGCTCTCCTAACGTTATATATAAGAAAGTGGCAATCTAAGGACTGTTCTCAAAACCCTAATTCTAATGTGCAAAGACCTAGTTTGTGCATTGAAAACTATCATTGGAAGGGGTGTGCAGAAATGCCCATGTCAAGGTCTCAGCTCTTCTGATCAGAGTCTGCTGTAGCACACGGCTCTTGAGTTTAGCATGTATCAGAATTTCCTGGGGAGCAGTTTGAGAACACCCTGTTGCACACCTTCCCGGGGCTTCTGACAAGTAGGTCTAAAATGGGACTTGAGAATGTGCATTTCTAACAAGTTCCCAGGTGATGCTATTGCCAGTGGCCCAATGGACCAGAACCGCTGCCCCAGCATTAAGCGATAAGTAGAGGAGACTTCCAACTATGAAAAGAAGTGGAATCTTAAGATGTGTCCCTTGCAGTAAATTAAGATGAGAGCCCATGGAGTAGGACTGAAACATCCATGATTTGTTCCCTGGAACAAATCTAAATCAGGAGTCTGCAAACTTTTTCTGCAAAAGGCCAGATAGTAAGTATTTTCAGGTTTGCAGGACAGACAACCTCTGCTGTAAGTCCTCAACTATGTCACTGTTGGTTGAAGGCAGCCATAGATGGTACATGAAAGAATGAGCATGGACATGGCCGTGTTCCAATAAAGCTTTATTTACAAAGACAGATGGCAGGCTGGATTTGGCCCATGGGCTGTAGTTTGCCAACCTTTGGGTCTAACTACTGTGATAAAAATGATTCCTATGAAGCAACATCTGTTAGTCTGCCAAGCTTGAGTACATCTATGATCAATGAGAAGCTAACCAAGCTGGAAAGCTGTGTAAGCCAAGCGGTGACATCCAGTTCAGTTGTATGTGATTGATGTAGCATTGCCCTTACTGGAAGTTATGTGCTCTTCTTCCCCTAGAACCAGTTCCCCTAGTTCATCCCCTAGAACCAACTCTTTAAAAATGAATAGCTTCCCACTTCATCCTATTTCAGTAGGGGATTCACTGTACTGCTGAAAATTATTTACCTATATTGAATATATCCTCTACTTGGTATGTGGCCTAAAAGCAAATAATGTATTTTCTGTCTAACAGGATCATTTACTGAGTTACTAATTCATATTTTGTTTTCCATTTATTTTTCCTTCTCCTTATTTCCAAAAGGGCCCACTGGGCTGTCTTTTCTCAGGGAAAGTTGGCATTGCTGGCCTGAAGATGAGCTCTCTGAATGGCTTTTGTTAAAAACCTAAGCTCATTAATGTCTTAAAGAGAAAGAAGACAAGGCAAGTGTCTCTGATGGGTAGACATGGGATGGGATGAGACAGGGAGAAGGGACTTGCAATATCCCGATGGTCAGTTCGCAGGTTTCATCTTACTTGACCCATCAAAAGCATTTACACAGTTGGCCATGGCTTCCTCTTGGAAATATGCTCTCCATTTGGATTCCAGAAGCTCCCTCTCCTTACTTCACTAGCTCCTCCTTCTTCATCACTGCTGGTGCCTTCTCACCTCCCTGACCTCTGGTAGAAGGACTGATTCAGTTCTTGGTCCTCTGCTGTTTCCTTGTCTCCTCTCCTCACTCACTCCCTGGATGATCTCACCCACTCACATGGTTTTGTACACTGGCCAGACACGGGCGACTTCCCTGTTTATATCTCCAGACCACTATCTGCACTGAGCTTCAGTCTTGCCCAACCTTGCTCCTCTCGACATGGCCTCAGTGCCATGGGATAGCTCAGATAAGACGCAACCAAAGGTAAGCTCCTGATATTGTCTCTACCTTCTACCCTCCTCCCCAGTCTTCCCCATCTGAATACATGGCAGTACATTCTTCTAGCTGGTCAGTCCCCCAAACTGGGAGTCACCTTGGATTCATCTGTCCCTCTCACACCTTGGATCAAATTTAATGGTAAATCTTGCTTGCTCTGCCTTCAAATTATAGCCTGAATTGTACACCTAGTCTAAGCACTGCCAGCTTTTGTCTGGATTCTTGCCATGGTCTCTTCACTTCTGTTTCTGCTTTCACACCTGCTCCCTATGTAGGCTACTCAACTCAGTAGGTGGGGTGATACTGTTGAAACATACAAGAACACTTCTTCCTTTGCTCAAAACTCTGCAAGCTACTATTGCACACAGGGCAAGTGTAGAAGTCAAAGTTCTTACCCTCCTCATTGGATCTGGCCCTCATTCCTTCCCTGGACTCCTCTCCTACTCCTCTCCTCCCTTTCCTTCCACATGGCCACACAGGCTCCTCCTGATGTTCTCCGATCATGTAGCCCACATTCCTGCCTCAGTGCCTTTTCACTGCCATTCCTTCTGCCAGCAATGGTTGTCCCCAATATGTCACATACTCTGCTCCCTCACTTCCTAAAGTCTTCACTCAAGTGTCCCCTTTCCAGTGAGGCCTTCTCCACCACTCTATTTAAAACTGCAACCTCCTCCTTACACTCCCCTTTTTGGCCTCTCTGCCTTCCTTCTCTCCCTGACACTTATTCCTACCCAATACACTACATATTTTACTTATTTTTGGTTTCCTTCAACCCAAATGCAAGCTCCAGGAGGGTGGGATGAGCACAGACACCTGGCCTGAAGGGGACTGCTATGCAGTGCACCCTGGTGCTGCGCTCAGCACTGGAGCACCAGAACCTTCTGCCTGGCCTGGGGGTGGGGGCGGTGGGGTGGGGGACCATGCAGACTTGGGCAGTTCCAGTACCAATGGTTACCTTGGCTGAGGGAAAATAAGAGGCCTCTTCCCAATTTCCCAGGTACACTATACCTGAGAGAGAGAGAGAGAGAGAGAGCAGCTGAGAGGGGGAGAAGATGGGAAAGGAAGGGGAGAAGGGGAGGGGTCAGAGGGAGGACATCAGGAGGAGTGGGAGGGAAAGAGAGACATCATAAAAACTGAGATTGAATTCACCAAAACTAGATGGAAAGGGAGCTTAGAATTGGATTTATTTGATTTAAGGAAAATTTTTATTATGCAACATTTCCTACCTACCTAAGTTTATGAACCATAATTCATACTCACTGTAACGGTTCTTATTACCTGAATAATGGGAACAAGTAAGTTGACAGGACCAAACAAATCCTGCTCCATGCACGGACCTGCAAACAGAATCTAAGAACGGAAATACAAGGGAGAAGAGAACTTTCTACTTGTCCCCAATCTCCTGATGGTGCAGGCTGGCCACGTTAGTTGTTACTTCTTTCAGAATCCCCCCTCCCCCCCGCCACGATTTCCTAATAAATTCTGATGTGCACCCGAGTCAGAACTCACTTCCTGTGTTCTCCCTCTGGGTGGAAGAAATGTGGCTAATGAGGAAAGGTTCAGCTCAGATTTGTTTGATGACCAGAAGAGCTGACTCTTCAATCCTCAGTCCCCCGTGTTAGCAAAGGCACACCTGTTTTTTCATCCTCCCTCATTCCAGCAGGAATTGCCCACAGAACCCCGTGTGGTCGCGAAGACGCCCAGGCTCATTAGCCAGCAAGAACTGTTGATTCCTCTGCCTGAGATCTAGGACTTCAGCATTTGCCTACAGGGCTGCAGCCTGTGGAACTCAAGGCAGCTTTTGAAATCTGACCCTGCTCAAAGAACAGGAACAGCCTGTTCAATAAGGGGAAGAGCTGCTTGCTTGTTTCAGCTCTGGATGCCAAAAAAGAAAAAAAAAATTTCGCCTATTTGGCCGGTATTACGGAATAACGTCTCTAGTCTCCTGTTTTTGTTTTTTTTTTTCCTCAGAGGTTAATATCTTGAGCCAAGGGTTCAAGGTTAAAAGATTTTTATTCTGTTAGAATCTATGACAATTTTATTGCTGACATCTTGGGAGCACTATTTCTGGTCACTCTTCAAGCCTATATGAAATACATTTCACTTTTACAGCCATCAGTGTCAATGGTGTGAAATGATTCAAACACTTATTGAAGGGATAGGCAAATTATTTTAAATTCTGGGAAAGGGGCTTTGAAGGGTCCCGTGACAAATTCCCTGGCCTTAATCACCTCAAGCAAATTAAAATCTCAGCCCACTTTCTTTTAGAACCCTAAAGAGTGAGATACCTTATCCTCTCTAAATATATCCCACAGTAAAATTGTTGATTATGGCAGAAAAGTACTCAGTCAGCCAGTCAGCACAAGTTCTGCCATTTATTTTATGTTAGCCTAACTTCCTAAAGGTAGCTATGCATTTTTTACTGAATGGTTGATCCTAATCTAGACTGAAAAGCAGCCATAGGCAATTATCACTTTAAATAAGTGGGGGAAGATCAATACTTACTTCTTTTTCTGTGTATATGGAAATAATGGAGCCGTGATGGCTTTGGCCGCTCCAAAAAATACACATCCTTCGACTCTCTAAGTTCCTAAGATGGAAACGATTTAATAAGAATCATGATTCAACAAGAATCATGATTCAAATTTCCAGAATAAATACTTTCATGCCCATGACAGAAGTATTCATGATGGTCTTTGCCAGTACATGTTCCTATGCATTTATCTGCCCAGAGTCTGTCTATGTGTTACTGTTTTACTACGTGTCTTTCCTTTGAAGATTTTAACATCTAAGCTCGTCTATTACATTTTTATGTCGGGCTGGAAACCAGAGCTAAAAATAAGGCCAGAAAAACATTTATTGATGTTTACAATAAAAATTTATTGAGCCCCTACCTGCATATACCAGGCACTGTGCTAGGTTTGCCGGATGACAAAAATGACTAAGACTCAGACTCTGCTCACAAGGAGCTCACAATCTACAGGTGACGGAGCACGGTGCAGGCAGATAGAGATCACCGCTTTACCAAAAGAGGCAGTTCTGTGACAGAGGCTTACACAGAGTGCTGTGGGAACATGGATTATACGGCAAATAATTGAGCCTACAAGAATGTGTGTGTGTGTGTGTGTGTGTGTGTGTGTGTGTGTGTGCGTGCGTTCATGTGTGTGTGTGTGTTATAAGATTTCATAGAAGAGAAGATTTTCAAGCTGAGGCTTGGAGTGTAGGTTTTTGTCCTTAAGTAGAATTGGAAGAGGTTGGAATTTCAGCAAATGTCAATACAGGAGAAAAACACCTCCAATGAGGAATGTCATCATGTCGTTTACGGGGAAATTGCAAGTAGCTTAAAAGGGGTGGAACATAAGGTCTCCATGAATTATGAAAGAAGGGGAAACCAGAGAAACAACAGATGAAAACATATAGAAAGACTTTTGGTTAGCAGTGGAATAAGGAAGAGGTTGGGTCACATCAAGAGGGTCTATGCTATCATGAGAGGAACCTATTATGGGGCTGACCAATAACAGCAGATTTTGCTGACTATTGAGACCAAAATGCCAAATATTTGCTATCCACATCTTTCTAATCTGAAAAGAGTTCTCAGCATTCTTTCCTGCATGTAAAAGAACCTAAGAGATCTTATCGGAATGGTGGGTAGCTCCCCTGTTGGACTCATTCAGGAACTGCCCCAGTCCCTGAACAAAGTCATTCTAATGCAGAAAGGAGCTCTTTGCTAAAAGAGAAAGCTTTTTGCTTAGCCTGGATTGGAAAATGAGTCAGATAAACAAGCTAGGCAGACTGCGAAGACACAGGTTTCACTAACATGAGATCTACTCCCCCAACATTATTCCTTTGAGTCCATTATTGTCTTGATGGACAAAGTGACATTTTAGTACCAAGCATGACAAACATTTCAGGGACAGCCAACTTGTATCAGGCCATTGCAAAAGATAAGAGAGGGCAGATGTTTAGACCGTATTATCTTTTTCACACAATCTATTCTTTTATAGATTTATAGAGGGAAAATTCTTTAAAAAGTAGAGAAAAGTTCGAACAACACGTTCAGTTGAGGGTGTCTGAAAAATGGCAGGTCATCAGAGTCCAAAGTTAACTGATCATGAATTTGATATACATATTTTGGATGGTCTTTTACTTGATCTGTTGAGTCTACAGGTAGTAGAAAGTCCAAACAATTGGGCTGAACAGGTTAGAGCATCCACAGAAGGCAATGAAATGTCCCTGATATACATGTAACCCACCTAGGGGAAGTTTAACATCCTTTTCAGGTCATGTGGTTTGAACTCAGGGCTTTCATTCTATGAGAATATAAATTCATTATTTCTTACTTCCAGGTCTCCCTGGATGAAGTTCTGCCATGACCCTTAACTTATTGACTGCTATTGGTCTCATGGAACAGTTATGGGCTCAGTGATGGAAATTTTCATGTCATGGTTACCCCAATGCATTTGAACATGGTGCAATGATCAAAAAAGATGCCAGTGATGACAATTGAACGTCCCTTTGCCTTCCCAGCCTCCTTCATATATTCTCAGGCATAGGATGACAAAGGGAAGTCCACGAGTCACATGAAGAAAGACTGTAGCCATGGGTACACGATCAGGATCTCCTCTGCTTATCTTCACCCCCACCCTGCCATCACCCTGCCCTACTTCCTCCTCACGTTGCTCCTGTGAATTCCTCCACCATCTTGCCACTAACCACCGTCCTCTGCCCAAAGTTCTCCTGTTGAAGAATTCCAGCTGAACTGATGTTCAACCCGTGTATGATGTGGAACTTGTGTTCAAACAGTTGTTGAATGAAATAAAGACCCCTAAACCCTCCAAGGTAACAAGATGTTAGGGGAGTGCCTTTTTGAGTGAAACAATGCTTCCTTCTGTGGGGTGAAAAGAGCAAGGATTTGGGAATCACATCAGCCTGGTTTGTGCTATGCTGTGCCACTAACTGGATTTAGAACAAGGGCTTAGTAACTCTGAAATGCGGTTTCATCAACTGTAAAAAAGGAAGATAATAATCCCTACCTTGAAGGATCTCTGCATTGAAGGATCTCTGCTCATATATTAAGAGCAGTATATAAGAAAACGCCTAGCCTAGTGCCTGGAACACACCAGCGCCTCCAGAAATGCTCATCTTTATCCTCTGTTTTATGGGGGATTTTAAGATGATAAATAATAGGGAATAATCATCATCATCATCTCGGATGCAGTTGGAAGTCTTAGAAAGAGATAAACAGCAGTCATAGGGAGAGAGAGCGTTAGGAATTTTGAAAGGAAATGAATGGTTTTATGGTTAATTTTCTTGGTTGGGGTTTAAGAGGAGATTCATGTTGTCCATTAATTATACTTACCAATTGGGTCTAATTGGCAACTACCCCAAAATGAATAAAACAAGCGGGAGTCAAGAGAGAAAAACGGCAGGCATCCTGTCAAAAAATAAAATCTTTGAAATTTCTACAACCCAATGGTTGAATATACATTTTATTAAAGCAGACGGACTCACCCACTTTATAAATGTATACATGTGATGGCAATCCAAGTTGCACACTGAGACTTTTGCAAAGCGTCAAACAGCCCTCTGTAGCACCTATACCTGATTTTCTCATTCTTCTACTTGTTTGGGTTCTTAAAATCAGCCATCCCCTTTGCTGGATGGAGCAAGCATCCCTCATTATTCTGTGTCAGCCTAGGTGAATGTTGTGGGGCTCAAAGGGTTAAGTGAGGCAATCCGTGTTGAGTGCTTAGCCCTTGTAAATCCTCTAGAAATGTTAGCTGTTGGTACCATGATGATAATAATAATTATGAATCTTTCGATGCTGTTTTCCAAGACTGCACAAGACCTGGATTGCCCCCTCTCTCCTTTTAAAAACATTAATTTTTCTTGTTTTTGGAGATATGTGTCCTCTTCTCAGGTGATTAGCTACTTTTGACAAGGAGTATTTTTTCCCCTCCACTGGCTAATGTACTTAATTTCTTTTCTTTTTAAAGAATAATTGAAACCAATGACAACATATCATTCAATATGCACAATATTATTTACTGAAAAGATCCCCACATTTCCTTCTTCTTTCTCTCATTGCCAAGAAAATGACTAATTAGATACACAGACATAACCATATGTATATATAGGTATATATATAATATATATAACATATATATCCCTTTTTTCTTCCTTCCTTCCTTCCTTCCTTCCTTCCTTCCTTCCTTCCTTCCTTCCTTTCCTTTCCTTTCCTTTCCTTTCCTTCCCTCCCTCCCTCCTTTCCT
The DNA here is from genome assembly GCF_018350195.1 of Panthera tigris. Taxonomy (NCBI): domain Eukaryota; kingdom Metazoa; phylum Chordata; class Mammalia; order Carnivora; family Felidae; genus Panthera; species Panthera tigris. The sequence goes on from NC_056672.1 coordinate 13,131,273, forward strand.
TCCTTCCTTCCTTCCTTCCTTCCTTCCTTCCTTCCTTCCTTCCTTCCTTCCTTCCTTCCATGTGTGCATACATGTATATATCTACCTACCTATTTATCCAAAGAAAAAGTCATCAAAGCCACTTCATTATAATAGGTTTCCTTACCAATTTGTCTATACTATCCCAAACTGGGAGGTGAATTTAATTGTAATATCAAGACTCTGGAGTTGTTAATTTACTAAACAAGCTAGGCTGGGGTGAGATGATCCAGTACCTCATTTCAAATCTAGGCCTCGGAGGAGAATCCCACCAACAGTTCTGTTTCTGCTCCTTTTTTCCTTCCCTGGAAACATTTATGGAGGCCCCAGCTTCCTAAGATCAAGCCAGACTCCTAGAGGAGCTTCAACCGGGGGCAGTCGTTGGGCAGAGGGTAGCCAATGTGTGAGAGACACAGTAAGGTCTTAATCCACTTTTACAGAACATTGCTTGGTGATTCCTCAGTGCCCACAACCTGGCAGAGGTGCCTTGTCATAAGAACGTACTCACTGGGGGTAAGACAAATAAATATCCCTTGAAACACAAAATGTAAGAGTTGGTTTCTGGATTCCTCTGGATTCTTAATAATTTGTAAAATAACAAGCCAAGAGTAACTACTGTGTATTTCCCAGAAACTTACCAGTTAGCATGTTCCTGAGAAATAAATTCAGCTGGGGAGCACATGCCTCCCCAGGCCGCTCTGCTGCTGTGTATGACAATTAGACTGCTTGCTAAATACTATGAGCAAAGCCCCAGATAGAGAAAAACACAAGACCTCCTGGCAAATTTAGCACGAGCGTTTGTTTATGGGACCAGCTACAAAACTGGCCAGGCTATGTGTTTCCTGCAGAGGGAAGAGCACGCTGGTATTTTCAGTGTAGTTCTTTTTTGCTTCCAGTTACCAAACCCTAACGAACAAAAGTTAAAACAACATTTTAGTGAAGATTAACCAGATTTGTTGAAGATTTGTTGCATGGCTGGAAATGGAAATGTCTAAACATGTGGCGTTTGGTGACGGTGACCCCAATTGTCTCATTATTTCCTTGATCACCCTATCGGGCATGGTGTAAAAAGTGGTCTCAAGGGGGGAAATGGGGAAATAAAGGGCCACGGATTTTGCATCAAATGAGGTTGATACCCCAAGAAACCTGCTTTCATTCCTGGCTGAGGTGCATGGAGAACTTTGCCTTATTTGAGTTCCCCTGACGTTATGTTAAATACATGAAAAGTACTTCCCAAACTAACTCAGTGACTATGCTGAGCAGCAGACTAAGCATGTGGCATTCTCAGCTCAGCTAAGATCTGTGCCAGCAGATGCACGGTATGAAAACAGGTAGGACACCTGACCTTTTCTAAGTGGGCTTTCCCATCTGGAAAATGAAGGCAGTGAACCTGGTGAGATACACACATACACACAGACACACACACACACACACACACACACACACACACACACAGATACACGATTTCTTGTAAAGTATATATATATTATATTATATATATATTATATATTATACATTATATGTTATATATATTATATATTGTATATTATATATTATATATTATATATTATATATTATATATTATATATTAATTATATGTTATATCTTATATGTTATATCTTATATGTTATATCTTATATGTTATATCTTATATGTTATATATATAAATACATATATATTTATAATAATGTGTGTGTGTGTGTATATATATATATATGGTTATACAAAATCTCATGAGCATGTGTAGCTGTACACCTGCCCCATCTGTATATCTCTCTATATGTAATAATGTCTCAGTTATCATATATTATTCTATAGTGTACCTTTACTTCCCCCCTGTCAAGGAATGTCTAGAAAAAGGAAACAATGAAATATATATATCTTTTCCTCATGATTTTGATGTTTGTATTTCCTAAAAATCTAACCCCAGTTCACATGTAGATCTTGTTTATGTTTGCAGCTGAAATAATGCAATGTAGAGAGAGGATAAACAATTTAATGAAAGTAAAACAAATTCAATTAGACCACACGCTGTGCACTAAGTTTCTGGAGGTTGAAAGCTTTCACCTACATGACTTATAATCCATTGCCCACATTCCACCCATCAAAATCTTACTTAAAATATCTCTGTCACATACCCCCCTTGAATGTTCTACCTAGAAATACTCTTCATCTGAATTCCTGTTGTATTTTATGTCTTTAAAGGGCACTTAACACTTGCTGCTTATGATAATGCAGCTCTTTGTATCCCGAGCAGGAAGAGCACAGTGGTGGGGGCTGACACAGGCTGACTTCTTGGGTTTGCCTCTTATTACCAGCCAGACGTTGGGGCTATTGTTGACCTCTTCCTACTTCAGGTTTCTTTGTTTTGTTTTGTTTTGTTTTGTTTGGTCACTGGGAATAATAAATGGTACTCACTTCACAGGGTTGTCGTAAGGAGTAAATCATGATTTCTTGTAAAGTGTTTAGCACTCAATTAAACACTAGTTATTGTTAACTTATTTGTCAAACTCTAAGTTCTTCAAGTGTACAACTATGCCTTATTTATCTTGCAACCCCTACAGTGCTTGGTATGTTGTAGGTGCACAAGCCAATACTGGTAGAGCGATAGAAATACTGTCAAGGGGAAATATAGAGCAGAACAATCACTACTTATTTTAAATGACAGATATTTTGAGTTCTCATTTTGCTACATTTTGAAAAGCTGAAGAGCTTTAAGCCTGTGTTTTGGCTCCCTATGAAGCATCTTAAAGGTATAGTGGAACAAAGAATATAGAGGGAGCCACTTTTCCACAGTGAGCATGACAGACAACATCCAACATGAAACAGCTGTTGAATGAGCTATTGTGTGACCCAGCTCCATCCACCTTCCAGCTCCCAAGGACCCCAGGAGAGCGGAGCTGGATTTTGCAGGTGGCCAGGACCATAAGGAAGGGAAAATGAATTATTCCAGCTCTACTGAATTGTACATACGGTAGAAATATAAAAGTATGACATTTTTGAGAGTCCCATTATACTAGGGTGTCTGGTTATGGCTAAGAATTGGGGATAAATTTCGGCTCTTTTGTCATTCACTAACTCCAAGTAGGGAAGATAATTTTGTTTATGATTTCAGCTACTATCAAATGTAAGCATCAAATCTGCTACATTGGTCTCATAATTATTATACACATCCCTTATGTATGATTGGACAGTATGATTCTCCATAACATGTTCTTAACCAGCCTCTTCCCTTAGGTTTCCTGACTTGACTCTTTCCTCTTGTCTTAGATGAAGCCAAGGATAGCCAACAGATTGAGTGGGCAAGAGAAAACGCGGCTATGCTGGCTCCTTACCCAGAGGTCAGGAATGATATATATATACTTGAGGGAGGAGGGTTCTGAACTCGTACATTACATGGATAGGCTGACTACTGACAAATGTTTTCTTCCTCCCTCCTTCTCTCCCCCATCCTTCCCTCAGCCCCTCCTTCTCTCCCTCCTTCTCTCCTTCTCTCCCTCTTTCCCTCCCTCCTTCCCTCTCTCACTCTCTCTGCTTTCTTCCTTTCCCTTTCCTTCTTCCCTTCCCTTCCCCTGTGCCTGTGCCTGGCCCTTTCCTTTCTTTCATTTCCTTTCTTCCCCTCCCCTCCCCTTCCTTTCCCTCTTTCTTCCTTTCCTCACTCCCTTCCACTACAAAAGCTATATTTGCTCATTGTAAAAAAACAACATTGACAAGTGTTCAAAGGTATAAGTGGAACATATCAGTTCTTATCCTACCTCCCTCACCTCAGGTTTCACTGCCTAGAAGTTACAACTAATACTTATTCACCTGTGTCCTTTCAAGTATTTTATAAGCATATACATATATTCTTTCAAATTTTTATAAACATAAATGTAATCAAAACCACACACTTGTACTGTTTTACAATGGGCTTTTTAACTTAAGAAAAAAATATACCTTTGGATATCTTTGCATATGAGCCCAAACAGAGCTAGACCATTATTCATAGTAACTTCAGAGTATTTCACTATATGTTTACAACATAATTTAATTAGCCAATTATTCCTGAATCTTTGAGTTATTTCCATTTTATTACTGTAAACAATACTGCAATAAATACGAATAGAATAAATCTTAGAAGTAAAAATACATGGCCAAAAGGTATGCACATTCAACATTTAATAGGGGCAGCCAAATTGTCTTCCAAATAAGGTTGCCCATATTTGTACACACACTAGTGAGTATTTCTATATACACTTACTGACAGTAGATATTGGCAAACTTTTTTTTTTTTTTTTTTGCTGATAGGTTAAAAACATTTCATTGTCTTCATTTTCATTTCTTTACTTTCTAGTGAGGCTGAGTATTTGTACTTTCTTCATGTGATCTTCTTGTTCATATATTTTGCCCTTTTTCTTATAGAATTTTTTTGGATTTGTGGATGCCCTTTGCTTATTATAGAAATTAGCCCTTTGTTATTGTCACAACTATTGGCTTTGCTTTACCATTTGTTTTTTGAACTAGTATTTTCTAATAGGGTTTCTAAACATTGAATTTGTTTTCTACAGTGACATAGCTTATGTGAATGGAAAAGTCATAATAACTCTGAGTTTGGTTTATAAGAAGAAGGAAAAATATACCAGGCAAGACAGAAACAGGGGAAAATAACTGTGCCACATATGGAGTATCCAGAGAGGAAAGGTAAGGTTTGTTTTCAAAGCACTTGCCTGTGGTTTCATTAAATTTGTAAGGCATTAGATCTTCCTAGCTTTATTCCTTTAGCAAGACAGAAGATAAATTCCAACTGTCTATACATCTACCTTTGTGGTTTTACAAAGGTAGATGTATAGAAAAACACAAGCTAAAAAAAAAAAAGAAAAAAGAAACCAACTAGGGTTAGATGAATAAGGACACATATATCCCAGTCTCTAAAGGGACCCAATTCACCATTTATTAAGAGAAGCTCCATAAATTAATCTTTTTATAACTGTCAGTGTCAGCAAATACTCTCAATTTTATATTTACTGTCATTCAAAACATTTTAAGAGCTCTTCAGTTATGTTTTGACAAGTTATTGGTTGTCACTTAGGGGTTATTAAAATGTAGGAATGTCATATTGTATAATTGGCATAAGAGGGCTTTAAATCCATAAGAAACTCATCTGCTCATCAGGTCTCCTCAAATATTTCCTCAACAGAGTTAGGAGATGCTCTTATTCCCAAAGACAGCTAGCTCCCTCGCCCTTTTCTCCCAACAGGACTGAAGTCCTGTTATAATGTATGGAGTTGAGAGGCTGCCCAATCCCCATCTTCCTGCTCATTACCAAGAATACAGTCATGTGTAGGTCACATGAGAATTATTTTCCAGGGTTTATCTTTGAAACATTCATATCAAGAGTGCAGTGTCATAGAAACACAGAATCTTTTTAATTTATTTTTAATATTTTGGGATTTAAAATGTTACCAAATGATGTACAACAAAATATGTGGCTCCATCAAGGATCCATTATGGCATACACATGCAATATGCATAGCACAGCATAGGCAATTACTTTGAGGCTTAGGGGATCTGTTTGAGTTAGTTAACTTAAGGTAACTAAATGAGAATGGTCTAAAATAATCTCTATAATTTGAAACATCTCATCTCAAACCAATTTCAAGCGGAAATTATAATTTCCAGAGCCAGTGCAAGACCCTTCAACCACCTATCACTAAAAAACTCACAGGTAGTGAAAGAACATGGTACCAAGCATATGCTACAGGAGCTATTTATGGACAAGCCTCTCCAGTGAACATATTGGAACCTATAGGCAATCTTTTTTACGAATGGCAGATATGTTCTATCTCATGTGACTGCTCTGGCCATTTCTTAACAACAATCTGGAATGCTAAGCTGAAAAGATACGACAAAAACTGTTATCTGTACCCTGATATCTATTCTTCCTTTCCCTCATAGTGATGGGATTTGAGCTAGCTATGTAATTGTACAAGATAAAGACTATATTTTCAAATCCCCTTTTCGCTAGGTGTAAGCATGTGACCAAATATTGGTGCACAGTATGTAATCCAAGATGGTGTGTATGAATTCCTCAATGTGACTTTAAAGGGAAAGGGTATGAGTTTCCCTTACTCCTTTTTCCTGATTTTTTTCTGGCTAGAATGTAGATGTGATGGCAAACTCCCACGGGCCATGAAGACAGGGATAGAAAGAGCAAAAGAAAGAAGGGATCTGAGTCCTTAACACTGTGAGGCCACTACATAAATTTTGGACTCCTGCTCAGAATATCATATATAGAAGGAATAAACTCTAGCCTCATTTAGGCACCCATTGTTTTGGGCCATTGTTACAGCAGCAGAACCTGTGCCCTAGTGAATTCAAAATAGTTCCGAGCTGAATCAAGACTCAATAGGAAAAGTGTCATGCTAGGTTTGCAATGCCAGCTATGAGCAAGGGACCCAATGGTCTCCTGCCAACTCTAACCTCTTACTGTGTACATAGCTAACCTACTCCAAAATAGAAAACTCTCAAAAAAACCTTCTCATGTCACTCATAGGCCATATGCCTGTCTTTCTCTCTGTGCTATTGTTGACCACTTCAGGCTTAGTCTTTCTCTATTTGGCATAAATACAAAGAAATGAGACTGACTTAATCATAATAAGAATAAAATAATATGTGTAGTGTTTAGGATATACCATTTATTTATATATAAATGACCTCAATCCTTTAATACAACCCCCTGAAATACTATGTGCTTATTTCAGTCATATTGCCATTGCTAAAATATTTTTGGATTTTTTTTTGAAGCTGTAAATTCACACATTTCTTATAATAATAGGATGGGATCAAATCACTTAAACATCTGTCATGTGAAACCAGCAAGTCTTCACTGAGCACTTACTATGCATAACATTGTTAGTTTGAGTGTCAGAGAGGCTGGTAATCAATTTTAGGGATGTCAAAGGTACTCTTTAGATAATCTATGTTAAATTTCCAGGGTAAGATGGCTTCATAATTTAACATAGAAAAATAATACATATAAGGGGTCTACTACAGTCCAGGGAATGGGAAATAAATACTAGAAATGGAAGGCGAATTGTTTAAAAGCTCTGCTTCATGGGATTCTATATGACCAATCTATTCATTCACTCAAGATTTATATTACTGCCCCGCTCCCTTGCTTCCCCCCAAATTCGCAGTAATTTATAAATTAAAAATGAGATTTCTCTTTTTATTCAATTTCAAACTCTTTATTCTTCTAGCACCTTGGTTTATTAAAATATTCCCTGGGTAATGCATCTGGTGAGGAGGCTCTCCAGGGGCCTATGGGTAAATCAAAATTTCTGCCTCTGTCCCCACATCAGCTAATAACTGTGGATTGTAGGGTTTCTCTGAGTATCAGGGACCCTGACAGGAGAGCTCCCAGCATTAAGCAAGTTTCTGGAGTCACCATGCCTGAAACATATAAAGCAGTGGTGCTCAGAGCGGGTGCTGCTGAATTAAAAATACTGATCCGATTTACTTCATGAGTCAGTTCTGCCTGTTAAGTTGGTATGTCTCTTCAAATGAAAAACAGCTTCCTTGTAACCATTGTGGCAGAAAGGTCAACTCAAGTCCATTTTCAAATATGCCGAGAGCTCAAAGTTAGATAATGAGTTTGGTCCTCACCCAGGAGAGAACAAATTCAGAGCAAATGAAGTCAGATATAAGGAAGAACTTCCCAATGACACATGATGTTAGGATGTGAAGCGTGTGCTAGGGCTGACATTCAGCCTATTCTGTTGCTTTGGGAAACCAAAGTCTTCGCAGGTTGTCAAGATTTTAAATCTCACTGCTGTCTCACTATTGCGGCTTCTTCTCTAGTCGTTAGACTAGAACAGAGTATCTGGGCAGGGTGGGGCCTTGACAAATCAGGTGTGGGCTATTGGAAAGATTGGAAAAAATTAAAAAAAGAAAACTCAAGGAAACACATTTGGGTTAGTGTTTTCATAAGTCAAGTGATTGACAATTATGAAATTGACATTTCATAAGTCAAGTGATTGAAGACCTGCCAGGCAGGTCTTTATGTGAAACTGCTCTGTACAAGGTAGAATATGAACTTTCCTGCCTCCTTTCTCATGCCATTCAGGAAGGCCAGAAATTTTGCTAACCCCAAAGTCCCCTGATATTTTTAAATGACTCCTAGGGGACCAGTGTCACCCTAGTAGTCAACCGCTATAGTCATGTCTAAGAATTATCACCAAAAATGGTGGTAAAGGAAGTAGGCTATAAACGATGCAGTCATGAGTACTTTTTTCTGATTATGGAAATTTCACAGAAACAAAATGCTTTAAATTAGTGTGTGTCATGTCATGGAGATGAGCTATTTAAAATAAAATCTCTTGGAACCAATCGGACTTCACCAGTATTGACTCAATCTGTGCATTAGTATGTTTATGTGGCTCATGTATCGTATAACTCAGTGGAAAGGGGATATATTTGCTTTCACAATAAAGCATAATTTATTAGGGGTGACATCCTTGTACCATTGGGAGACACTATTATTATTGTTTTTGTTAGTTTGGGTGAGTAAGCCTCCAATCGTATATAGATAGGTGTGTTGGCTTAGGGACTGCATAATAAAACATACATCTTTCTTAGAGAATTCTAAACAGCAATATCCTCAAATACCAAATGTGATTATGCTTTATGAATTCTGCAATCATTTGTGCTACTTGTGTACTTAGAAATACCAAGCCCAATTTAATCTGCTGCTTTAGAGGAAGTACTCTTGGTATCTTCATCAGATGAGGCTACACTCAAATGTCAGTCATTACTCTGGGGCAAAGAAAATGTGGAGAATCAAATTCTCTTTCAAGCAAACCCTGACAGTAGCAAAAGTACTGGTTATGGAAATCTAAACCAACCCAGACACTCCCATTAATTAGTATCGCAAAAAATAAATGTGTCTATAATGACTCCCATGGGGACATAATCCCTTAGGCTGGATTTAGTCTGACATAGATTTCACTTTAGAGTATGGAGATGACAAAGGCAGAAATTTCTAGCCTCATAATGAAATTTCCTACAACCTAAATTGATGTTCACAATGTAAGTAGATATGCAGTCTGAACAAAACTTTGCATTTAGGCAAACTTAAAATAAAATTCAAACAGGAAAAGAATAGCATTTTCATCAAATAGAGCCCAAAGATAACTAGATTTCTGTCCTCTTCTTTCAATCCCCTTTTTGAATAAAATGGTAACTTACAAGAAGAAAATTTAAAGTGTAAGATATATTCTGGGCCAATTCACATTTAGCGCAAGTTCTAACACCTCCACCAAATACAGTATTCAACAATCCTAACTGACATTCACCATGATTGTTCCAAGACACTGGAATAGCTCGATGTCTAAAGAAAGATTACATTTTCTCCATCCTGCTCTGTTTATTCAGGCAGGAGGAACAAGTAGGGTGTAGAATATATTCTCAACAATATAGAAAAAAATTTTTCTGGTTATTGCTGCAATGGTCAAGATTTTAAAATCAATTACTCTTTAACAAATAATGTTGAATACAGACTTGATGATATATTCCAGAACATAATCTGGAACCTCATTTTCTTTCTGGATCTTTTCAGCAACTACAGAGATACAATGGCTTCTTCTTACCAAGCAGAGTCAGGTTTGATGTGTGGTAAAAATATTGTGATCAACAATACCCTTGACTCTGACAGGCTTCAAATGAGAGCATCTAGTCTCAGGTTGGAATCCATCACAGCCAGGCTCTCTAAGCATGGGACATGGTTTCCCTCTGCGGGACCGCTGTACCACCAGCAAGGTAAAAATGGAACAGTGTTTCTGAACTGCCACATGCCCAAATCCTTTCATATGTTGATTCCTATGTTAACTCGTTCACAGAGAAAGAAAGCCTAAGAGAAGTGCTTTCATATTGAACATTTTGGGTGACATGATATGCTGTCTGGACTTCCTCCAAAGTTATCCAGAGAAGGATGTAGGCGGGTATATAGAGAGAGATTCTAAGATTGGCCAGGGTTGATAAATGTAGAGGCTAGGTGATAGTTACGGAGGTTATCATAATATTCTCCATTTTTTTTGTATGTGAATATTTGTAACAATAAAAATGTGTGCAAAAAATATGCTCAGGACTGTAAAGTCCCATTAGGCTGCTTATATGCTACTTTCTGGAGCAGGCCCTTGGTTGTCTTTTAGCTAATACATATTTCCTGCACAGCTACTATGTTCCCAGCAATGTGCCAAGTTGCCTCCATGTACGTGACTATGTGGACAGCAATAAAATAAATATGAGTAAGTGTTGATTATGTACCTTTGTTTATTTAAATAGTTCAAACTTAGTATATGTATTTGGAAATGTTAACCAAAGGGGTGGGTCACCTTTGATAATTCTCTTAGTCACTTCCCTGAACCTCAGTCTAATCTTTTAGATGAATGATTTTATGTTCTTGTGGATCTCAGCCGCAGCGTGGCTTTCATCCACAGACACTGATAACACTTCTGGGATACAGGTATACAGGATTACAGAGTACAGATGGCCTCACTCCCTTGCTCTCTCTCTTCCTCTTATTTGCCAGGCAAAATCCCAACAGGTACCTAACCCAATTTTATGTCTGTTCCACTACTTGAGCTGAACATGGCTGCAAAGAAAACACACAGCCCTGGTGATTCATGCCTCTTGAAATTCACCACCACAAATGCTGACTGGGACCATGGTACTGTGGGGTAAAGCCACATTTCCCTGGTCCAGTCACTCTCCCTGTCTCTACATTAACACAGTTCTTTCCTCTCCTTAATCTCCTCCATCTCCTCCCCTTCCACACTCTTGGTGATCATCTCCTCTATGCTTTTCTTTATAAAGCAACTATCTGCAGAGAAAATACCTGATCATCCCAGCAGAGAATGTTCTGTCCCACCCACCTCTGAGTCCATAATACTTTGCCTTCCCTCCTGCTTGGAAGGGATGGATGAAACTGTCCTTGTCCTAAGGCCAAGCTCTTTATTTGTGCATTGAATCTCATCGCCTCCTTCTCTCATAGAGACTGTCTCAATTCCCTAGAGATGGGTCCTTAACTCCCTTGTTTTTCTGCAAAAGCTTACTCCTTTGGGGCTCTTACTAGTTGCCTTGTTTTAAGAATGCACCAGAGTTGCTAAGAAGGGCCATGCAGTTTCCTTGATGTGTCTAGTCCTTGCCCTGAACGCTCATTTCATTAGCAAGTCCTCTTGAATTCTGCCTTCACAGTATGTCTTAGGACTAATATTGTAGGATTTATATGAGGCACCGAAAACAGGTAAATTCATAAAGATATAAAGTGGAAGAGTAGTGACTAGGAGCTGGAGGGAGTGGGTAAAGGGGAGTTAGTGTTTGATGGGTATAGAATTTCAGTTTGCAAGGATGAAAATGTTCTGGGGATGGATAGTGGTGATGGTTACACACCAATGTCTATGCACTTAATGCCATTGAACTGTATGCTTAAAAGTGGTCCAAACGGTAAGTTTTACATTATGTATATTTCACATTAAAAAAAAGATCAGTTGAGAAAATATGTATGCATATATTTGAATCCAACCACTTTGTACCACTTCTGTCGCTGCCCTTCTATTTCAAACCACATTCAAACCACTGGGCATTTGTCCTACTTTAGCTCTCCCCAGAATGTTCTCCCCACAGTGGGCACCCTGACTTCATTCAGGTCTCTGCTTATAAGTCACCTCCTCATAGAGGCCCCTCCTGACCACCTAATCTCCATCATCCTCCCAATGCGCACGTGTGCATGTGTGCAAACACGTGCTTAAAGGTCCACAGTCCTATACCTTCCTCTGCTCTCTCTTTAATTGTTCTTTTTACTACCAGACATCATATATTTGTTTGTTTACTCATTTACTTATTACTCTGTTTGCCCCTCTTGACTTAAGCTCAGTGAACTGTCAACAGCTGCTTTCCTCGACCTTAGCCAGGACGGGTGTATAACAGGGGTCCAAGAAATACCTGTATCCTAAAAGGCAGGCTTGGGATTGTCAGGCTTGTTAGGCTTGGAGGCTTTGCATGGTAAATGTGAAGTTTAGGAAATTGCAGATGGAAGAGTGTTCCGAAGCAGGTAACCGCTCAGGTCCAAAAGGACTCTCTTCTAAAAACAAAGTCCTTCAGTAACGAGCAATAGTACTTCAGAAAGGACAGCTCACAGCAGGGGAGGGCAGGGGAGAGACAAGGTAACAGGTGCCAGAGTGCTTAGAAAAATCTAAGATGCTGGTGCTTGTAATGCACTATCATTAATAATTGGCATTTTGCTGAGAAAGGGTTTAAAGGTTTCCTGAGCAGGATTCACTTAATATTTAAGAAAAATACCTTCAGAAGATGATGTCATTTTAAGTAAGAAACAGACTTGCTGAAAGGCTGTTGTGGTTTGCAGTCAGTCCTAAGTGATGAGGAAGAATGGCATTTTGATAAGAAAAACTCTGAGTGCGTTCAGACATCCCTGGTGTCATCCGAGGTATAATGGGTGACAAGCCGTATTATTGTGGTCTGGGGTCTAATTTTCATGAGACCAAGCTGGGGCCCAAAATGGTGTTTTAGATTTCTTTAACTTTTGAATAAGAAAATAAAAAAGTAAATGAGGTTTTTAAAATGAGCTTACAAAGTTTTATTTAAAAATATGTTTTTAATGTTTATTTTATTTCTGAGAGAGAGACAGAGACAGAGCATGAGTGGGGGTGGGGCAGAGAGAGAGTGAGACAGAATCTGAAGTAGGCTCCAGGCTACCACCAGAGCTCTATGCGGGGCTTGAACCTATGAACTGTGAGATCATAACCTGAGCTGAAGTCGGACGCTTAACCGACTGAGCCATCCAGGCGCCACAAAGTTTTATTTTTAATAGGAAGAACTACGTTACTGCTAATTAGCATATAAAGAAAAAAAAAACAGTGTTCACATTAGAAAGTCGAGTTGCTGTTCTCAAGTGTTGACCAGGCATGGACTGCAATAAAGCTTTGTATTCTTACTTCCACTCTTTCCTGTTATAACCTGGTCAACTTTCCCCCTTGTTAGTCCTGTTCTGGAGGCTTCTGTGTTCTCAGGGGGCACTTGGCTGCTAACTGAATCAAGGCCTCAAGCTCCTTCTCTCCTTCAGGGAGCAATGGGTCACTCCTTAAGCTCTAAACACTTTTCTGCTCCTTCGTGCTTTGTGGTGTAAATGCAGTAAAGAGAGAAAAAGATTCATGAGTCGCTCACTTGGAGGGCGACCTGCAGTCATGGTTTGCCTGGCACTTGGGGGACCCAGGGACATGGGACTTTCCATGGTAAATCTAAGACAGTCTCAGGCAGCTGAGATAAGCTGATCACTCTCACAACGAAGTTTAGGGACAGAGCTGCTGTAAAGCTAACTCGTGGTACTTTTCACTACAGCTCATGGGCAAATTGCTGACCCAGAGCCTTTTTATTTCCTGTGACCTCAGAGATCTCCCCTGGGTGTCTTTAACTTCCTCTTCCCATTTGATTATTTTCACTGAATGAAAGCCTGTGGGTTTCTACAAATCCTCAAATACAGTTCCCAAAGAAGGGAGGAAAATTCTGTTTATAAATTATGATAATTCCAATAACCATCTGGCTCCCCCTGTCTCCCCACCTTGTTCCAGTTTACTGTCACTTAACCCACTTTGGGGTCACATCTCCTACTGAAGACGTAATCCTGTGTGTGGACTTGAAGCCGTTCAGGAGTCTCTAGCCTGCTTCTCTGACCTTGTCCTGAGCTTGGTACCTGGGTACATGCTTCTCCCCTCCTTTGAATGGGCCCCTACTTGTCAATGTTTCTGTGTGCTGCTTCCTGCGTTGGTAATCCACCAAGGGTCCACGCTCCCTATAAATGGCACGAGGCACATGCAGAGGGTCCTGACTCCTCCAGCATCCCTAACATCATGACCAGCCTTGGCCTGCTCTTTGACTCCATGCTGCTGGGCTCTGCTCCTCATTGAGGCCAGGTCACAGTACAGGAGCCCCTCTGGGCCTCTCCGGCAGGGTCATCCACACATACAGCACCTCTGTGAGCTTTCGAGAAAGGTGCCCTTCTAGGCACATAAATTACAAAAAGGTGTTCCCTCTAGGATTACTAATCAGAAAAAAAGGTCTCCTTTCCTTGGGCAGCGTGTAAGGTGCAGAGCTTGGCAAACAGAGCCTTAGCTGGGTTTTAACTTCCCCTAGCATCCCCTTAGTTGAGTATGTACTTTATATAGCCGCATACCTAGCTCTCCTCCTAACTACTGACTAACCGGCCTGGCTGCCACCAGGTCCTGGCACAATGACGTGCTTTGTCTGTCTGAACAGATTTTGCCTCATTGCTGAGCACTGAACCTGACTCTGAATTTTCTCTTTGTCTGTCGTGCTCCCATCCTGCATCTTTCGGGCCATTCCCATCTAGGGGCTCATTCTTAACCTGACGGTGTATAAAAACTAATGCTTAAGCCTATCAACATCTAAACAGATACCATTGATAAGACAACATTTGCCCTTCCTATCAACTATCCTAATACAATCCAGTTTTAGTATCACAAAACCTACTACCCATTGGTTATAGTGCTTTATTACATTTGGTCTCCATGGGTTTCTGAATTGATTCAAGTCTTTTCTATCCTTTTCTTTTTCCAAAAGATGTTGATCTTGGGATAATGCTGCTTCCTCTTTCCAAAGACAGTTGGGGATTCTTAGATAGAAGACAGTTTCCTAATACAGTGTGGACTTCAGGCCTACCCCAAAATGTACGATTCCAGACTCCTCTGTGAAAAAGATCAAAGTGTGAAACCTGGCTGCTTCAACAGGAGTAACACCTAAAAGGTGGAACCAGAAAAGAGAAGTATGAGAAAGAGAGAGGGTGAACATCCCAGTTCTGGGAGGAAGGTGGGTCTGGCGAAGAAAAGCCATCCTGGACAGATGCAGAGCAAAAAACGGAGAGGAGAACAGCCGTTTGGACAAGCTGAAACACTTCACACTGAGCTTTTGGAAACTTATCCAGCCAAAGAGAATCTTTTGCTATTTGGAACTGCAGGCTTTGAAAGTTGAAGCGATTAGATCCAAGTCTCCCTCGTGGGACCTACAATTACCCTGAAGCTTGAGCCTGCCCGGAATCCTCCTCAAGCGTTACTTTGTGGGAACAAACTGAACTTTATTTTGTGAGGAGGGATGGTACCCTCTGTTACTTTTAAATGGAAGCTGCTTCACAACTTGGGGAGCACTGCTGTCTCCACGATGGTACCTTTCCATAGCTAACTGTGGGCACAATAACATGTGAATACTTAAGAGGTAATTTTAGTGCAACCACCAGATATGTATTATGTGGTGCACATACGTATGCACATATATATAACTACATATACTTTTAAAGATGAATAAATGCATACATCAAATTAAGACACCAAATGAAAGTTCATGAAGATGGTTACACAAGATACTTTTGTTTACAGAACATCAGTTGCCTTGAAATGCCTTTCTACAGGCATAGTGGAGATCAAAACCTGTGTGTATGTATATATACCTGTGTGGTGTGTGTGTGTGTGTGTGTATAAAATACTTTAGCCACCAAAAATAGCTTAATAAATAGAAACAACTTCTCTAGGGTGCCTTTTCTCCTTAAAGTACAGTATAAAGGATGTAGGACAAGTCTGGAAAGGGAAGTGTATCAGCATGCATACACCCCAGAGTGGGTTGAGTTGTTCACGCCTGACAAACGTCCACTCATCCTGTGACCACACGTCTTATGCGTCTAGTCTTCTCCTCCAGATGACTTCCTCGGGTTCTAACCACTGGCCCAGCAGACACATAATGATCTGCATTTGAAACTTGCTCAAGTTTTTATAACATTGCCACAAGGTGTACTTTGAGTTGCTCACTTTCAGCATGCTTCGTAGGAGGCGCAACAGTGGGAAGGGTAGCCTACTTACTTGTGTTTATCTTCTGGAGAGAAATATGCTTTTCCAGTTGTCTCCTTAGCTTCACCTCGGCTCCGTATTTGCCAGTGGTGCCATTGTCGGCCAGAATGAAGTGAGAATGCATGCTGTTGAGCACAGTGAGCTTGCTCATGGGGTTGGACATGGTCTGATATGGCCGCACAACCTGCAGGGTTTCAAAAGGAAGAGGCGGAAGTCAGAGAACAAAAGGGCAAAATATGAAAAGGAGAACCAGACAGAGAGGAGACAGAGAGAGAAGGAAAAATCAATTCTTTGGTACGGTGAAAATATTAGCACGGTGAGTAGAAGCAAGTGTTACAGTCAGTGTTCCCCAGTCCAAGCAAGATTATAAAGAATAACGTATGTATTTATATGCCGAATTTATACAGAAAACAGAGTTTGTGCTCTAGTTGGGCTCAAAAACTGCCATGTGAATGATGGTTTCATGTTGACGTCGATCTTTTGCCTGCTGATGAACCACAAATAATTTTAACATTTAGTAATCTTGGTTTTTTTCTTTCTCTTTTACACAATGCCCATATTTTTTTTAATGTTTATTTTTTTTTATTTTGGGAGAGAGAGAGAGAGGAAGAGAGTGAGAAGGGAAGGGACAGAGAGAGAGAGGAAGAGAGAGAATCCCTAGCAGGCTCTGTGTTATCAGCACAGAGCCTGACTCGGGACTTGAACTCACAAATCATGAGATCATGACCTGAGCCCAAATCAGGAGTTGGACACTTAACCAACTGAGCCATCCAGGGGCCCCACATGACGTCCATACTCTTAATAGGAACAGCAGAGCAATCATGGTTCTGGAGTATGGGAGGCGGGGCGGGGTTCTCTTTCTGTCAAGCCCATTCAGTAATCTGAAGGTCTGTTCAGTCAAAAATCAACACTGTTCTTATTAGACACCTTATCTAAGTGGAAACGTTGACTATCAAATACCTGTCTCATGAAATGGATATGCATCAAAGTGTTCATCTCTGTCTTTTTTTGTGGTTGCATTATTTTAATTTTGTGGCGAATTATATTACCTAAAACAGTCATTCTTAGGGTGGTCTTTCATATTTTTGATATGAAAAGAAGAGCAAAACCTATCGTGAGTTTTAGTTGCCAGATCTCGTGGCTTTACGTACATCATCTATATTCCTTGCAACAATACCGCATGACGCTGTTCTGCTGAACTTGTAGATGGAGAAACAGCAATGGAGGTAAAATAGGCTCTTCAAGAGTGTATTACACACAAACCCAGAATTTACACCCAGGTCTGATTCCAAAATCTATGCTTACTATGTGTACTCCCCTTCCCCCCACTGCTTAGACACAATGGAGACAAGATGATGTTTTGGAAATCTCCTAAAATATTTAGGTAGAGACTTCGTTCAAGACTATAAAATGGAACATTGGACAAGCACACTATTGCACAGACCCAGTATAGTTATCCCTGTACTAAATCATCAGAATTGACAGAATAGAGATAAATGCTACAGGGTTTTTATTTCCTGCCTTTGTGCACTGTGTACGTTAATTACAGAGTTGAGATGCTCTTGTTAATGTTTAGTATGTAATAACTCACCATGAAAAGCTGTAGTAAGATTGAGTAGTTTGTTAAAGAAATTACAAAGTGATTTAGCAAGGACAGTCTTTAATAGTAAAGATCTCATAAAAGTCATTTTTTAGATCTTGATGCTGATTTCAAAATCCATTTCTATGTGCCTGGCAAACAGAATCTACTCAATAAATAGTGAATGAATGAACAGGAAAACTTGAGACAGGCATGCTTTTGTTCAAAATTAGAAAAAAGAAAGAACCCTGTTTTCTGAATTGTTTGGGAATTGATCTAATCTAAATTTAAAATGTGTAATTTTAAGCTTTTGAAATATCCTTCATTCCTTTTAATATATGTCTTATTTGTTAATGTAGCATTAATATAACATAAATTCATAGCTTCATTTTAGTTGACTCTTAATGATAAAGGAAACTCATAACTTTTTGATTATTGTTTCCAGTAATGGATGGGACTTTTTTTTCCTGTAACCGAACAGCATTCAATTACTCCTTTGTCTACATGAGCGAATGAAAGTCCCCAAAATACAGAGAGAGTGGTGTGCTAACTCCATCCTGAGTTCTTCATCACTGGAAGAGTGGGTCGCTTGTGGTTGAAATTCCCATTTTGTTGTTACTCATTTGTGATCATAAAACATTCATTCTACAGCACAGTTCAAGTTAATAAATATTAATGCTTTGTTGAAAGAGGCTTAGCAGACGGACTTTCTCCTATTCTTAAAGTGCCTCTGCATTGAACCTTTGGGCAAAAGAAAATGCTGTAGTTACTGTTCTCTCTTTTCCAACAGCAGGTCTCCAAGGCACCATGCCAAGAAGGAGGAAGACCCAAAGAATTTCCTTGAGAGGCAGGGGACAGCAGATTTTCTAGAGGTTAAACTATGCATGATAGTGAATTCCAGACACTTGTTCTAGGTGAGACATGAGAATACATTTTCTAATTCCTGGGAACTAATTAAGGACCATCAGTGAACATCAAATTTTTGAATGAATAAAGTAGTGAAAATAATTCTGAGTCAAGTGACATAACCACAAACTGAGAAGAGAACACCAATAAATCATCTAACTATACTCTGTATGTATGTTTCCTTCACTACAGGATTCTAAGGACAGTGATGCTTCAGTCTTCTGAGTTTTGACCTTCTTTCCTGGTGAAACATGGTGTACCAGCTCTTTGGGAATACTGTCCATTTGAATCAGTCATGGCTAGAGGGTCAAATTTCCAGCATCACTCATCAATTTTAACTTCTTTGTCTAACTCCTCTCCATTTCATTTGATCTTGTATGAAGGTAAGTTAGAGGTGCGCATATATCGGTAGAGATTTTGTCTGCTGTTTAACAGGGGATATACATCTGAAAAATAACTAAATGCCCTAATTTATTTTCCTGTCATCACTGGAGGAAGATCTGCTGAACCCTGGAAAACTCAGAACATATGAGCCATGGAAATCCGTTTCAGTCCCCTTCGTTCTGCCAAGTGGCTGTGTGAATCTGAGGCACACGTTTTTAATCTGTAAAAGGGAAATGATAAAAACCACTTACCTCATGGGGGTTAGATGAGATTTGAGGTGCAAAGTACCTGGCACCTTGCCTGGTTCCTGGCAGGCAATATATAAATGTGAATTCTTTCTCAAGCTCGGCTTTATTTTACCAACTATACTAGCGAACAAAATGACAGACAAATCACACCGTCTCTTGTTTTACGCAAGGGATTTAAATCAATCAATAGAAGTAAAGGAAAAAATTAGCAGTCAGTTGGCAAAACACACAAAGTGTTTTCTACTTTGTCACCTCCTCTCAGGCCACTTCAGAGGGTGATGCTCTGGAATTGTTTGTGGGTTAACTGCAAAGGTGGAAACGACTTCCCAAATACTTCAGAAGAGGAATGTGTCTTGGCCTAACTTGCCTACCAAATCCACTTAATATTCTTCATAACAAACATACCAGCAGTCTATTCTTATTTGAGTTACAATTTGCATATCTACAAAAGATTTGCTGATCTTCCTGTTATGTTTCTCAAATAGGAAAATAATAACGTCTTTGTGCCACAGATGAATTCTTCCCTCTGACAACATTTTGGAGGTAACACATCCATTTTTGTTGTTAAAGGCTCATAGAAAAGGATTTTTTTTGGAAAGTGTGTGTGTGCATGTGTGTGTGTGTGCGTGCATGAGAGTGCATAACAAGAACAAATGTGACATGTTCAGGACTTGTAGACAGACTTGTAGGCTCTAGCTTATTTTTCAGCCAGTGTTTTCTCAGAGAATCAAGCCCTAATGCCTATACATAATGGACCACCTCTCCTAAGAATATAGGATGGTCCAGGTTATGTACCATCTTTGAGAGAATTAAGAAAAGAGTCAATCAAACAATTTTCTGTGTTTATATTTCAGGTGAGGAACCTGGGAGGAGAAAGGCTGAATGACATCACAAAGGCCTACATATAAAGGGGTCTTGCATGATTGGTAAATACAGGACTATGTATACCCAGAAGGGAAATTTGCTTAGAAATGGATTTTAGATACTTTGCACTCTTTGGGTATCATGGGCCAGGATACCTCTAAGTGATAACATTTTGCCCTCTTTCTTGTCCCCCAAGGGTAGATGAGAGAATTCTTCACTCTTTAATACATTGTATACCACTGTGTATTGGCTGATTGGTAAAATTCTGGTTCCAAGGCCTCTGTGTACGTTGACTCTGAAAGAGAAGCCATGAAGTGGAAGGTGTGTAAGAAGTTAAGGAAGGTGAAGGCCCTTTATGTCATGCGCTTGTCATTATCAATGCCAGGAGAGGAACGCTCCAGAGGCGTCATGGAAAATCTGAACATTCTTTATGGGTGGGTGTCAGCGTGCTGCATTTCTTATCCCTGGATGGGCTTAAGTAGATCATTTTGGAGCTGATCTAAGATACCTGCTTGAGTGTTCCTAGCTATTTTCACATGTGTTCTGGTCTCACTCAGGAGTACTCAGTGGGAAGTTAGGAGATGGAGGTTCTAGTTCCTTCCAGTTACTAATGTGTGACCTTGGGCAACAAGTCTTTCAACTCATTCATTCCTTTGTTTATTCACTCATTAAGAATGTCTTGAGGAAATGTATGTGATGACTATTGGGCTGGCTTGAGGAAACATATAATCCTGCATCTAGGTAATGTCTCTCACTAAGTGTTCAAATTATACGTATTGAAAGAAACTTTTTGGTTGGTAGTTTGTCATAAAATAGAGGGTTTGACTATAATTTCTGAGGGCTTTCTACCTGTAGGATTGAGTCTGGACAGCCTGTGTTGAAAAGTACATTTGCTTCTTCCAAGTGAGTACAGAAAACTGACACAAAGGTGGTCCACTCATGTCCTGGGGTCTCTTTTCTTTGGTGGCCCTTTCCACAATGCAAGAGCAGGGTGCTCATCTGCAGCTCCTTTCCTGAACAGAACTGACTTGAGCTAAACTGGATTTTTGAGTCATCAATCACAGGCCTTGGGCAATCCCTGAACTTACAATCTGGTGAGGTATGTATCAACATGCCCCTGGCAAGTAGCAGGCTAAGGGACGTGTGGCACATTGAATCAGCCTTTCCCTCCTAACAGCACTATGATTTCACATTAGGCAGGAAGAAAAGTAGCGTTCATTGACCGTTTATTATATGTCAGGTACTGTGATAGACACCTTCTCATAGATTAATCCATTCCATGCTTATTTTATAGGCAAAACTATAGATGTTCAGAGAGGTAAAGTCTCTTGGCCCAAATGTGCCCCACTAACACCCTTCCTCTGACTCTATGCAGCATGTAGAACTTATGCTCCTGTGCAGGCCAGGAGGCATTTAGAGGGAAGATGGAAGGCCCAGCCTGATTTTAAGTTCATAAAGGATATTCTGATTGGTTTTGCTGCCGGACATTTCTGCCAGTGGCTCAGCTGAGTGCTAAAATCCTTCTGACAGCTGATGAGATGATTTCCAGATGGGTCACCTAGAACTGCATAGCATGTAGGGGTCAGGAGAAGCACTAGCAGGCAGCGAGATGGGGTCTGTGCTTTGGAGAAAGGAAACAAAGGGGTGGGGCAAGGTTCTCTTAGGATCCGGCCTGAGTCTCTGGGAGGGATGAGGGGATACTGTTGAGACATGGGCAGCAGCCTCTGTGTCGGAGATAAAGGAACAGGGGGGCTGGGAGGATGAGATGAAAAACAAATAAAGGAAGGCACTGTGTGTCCTCAAATCATAGCGAGGTCTGCACTCACAGGGACACTGGGCTCCGTTATTTCCTATTCAGCCAGCCCGGCGGTAAGTCTAGGGATAAAGCAGGGTCATATGAAACCCAGATGCTGCCTCCAGCCCAGCAATCCAAACAAGAAACCATCAAACCCAGGGATCTATCCCGAAGAGGGCCCAGATACCTCATCTGCATATTTCCTACCAAAATCCACGGGATGAGCAATTACATCGTTCCACAGCATTTTGCAAACATGTCCCTCAACTCATGGGCTTGCAGAGGGTTACAGTGTCCTCATTACAGGCTTTCTGTTCTAATGGGCTCACTTCCCTTTGCCCTGTCCTGAGGGGAGCCATGGACGATCCACATGAAGAGCCTACTAGCAGTGGGAAAATGACCTTGAGTTCTAAAAGGGGTTACTTGCTTGAGAAGTCACCACGTGTCAGTGGGATGATTTTAATATATGTTAAAAAATTCTCTGAAAATCTTCCCTTTTGGTCTGTGGTGGATTCAGTGACTCACTTCTAAGAAATAGAATAAAACAGAAGTGATGGTGTATGACTTGTGAAACTAGGTCATAAAAGGGTTCCTTTCAGCTCTCCTGGATCATTTACTCTGGGGGAAGCCAGCTGCCATAATAAAGCTGCCTTCTAGAGAGGTCCACATGGTGGGAAACTCCTACCAACAGCCATGTGAGTGAATCATCTTGGAAGAAGGTACCATATTCCCATTCGATCCTTTACATGATGCAGCCCCAGCTGATATCTTGACTGTGACCTTAAGGGAGGCCCACACCAGAACCACACAGATAAGCTGTTGATACATTCCTGACCCACAGAAACCATGAGACAAGAAATGTTGTTTTAAGCTATTAAGTTTTGGGGTAATTTGTTACACAGCACTAGACAACACCATAGCATATTAATGTTATGTTGAGACTTCAAAACGTATTCTCTCCTCTCTATTCTGGAATCACTGGTGCATCGTAATTTCATGACCTCTAGAGCCCCCCTGCATCTTTCCAGGGCTCCAGTCAGCTTTGGGGCTGTGGAGGGGCTGCCATCCTCCACTGTCTCAGTGTACCTGTCTGACTCCTCACACCATCTTTTCTCACTGGGAAGATGGTCTGACTCCCTTACCTACACAACAGCTAGTTGGGTGACCCTACACAGGTTGTTACCCTCTGCATCTCAGAGTCTCCATATGGAAATGGAGATTAATGATGAATATAACCACCTCAGTGGGGGTACTGTAAAGATTAAATGAGATCTAAAACACATATATGCATTCAAATAAATGATTGCTATGATCATGGAGAAGTCAGACTGCATCGTAGGAAAGGATGTGGTCTTGGGAGCTGGATGGCCAAGGCTGAAATACCAGCTATGTGACTTATTAGTCATGTAAGATTGGACAAGTTACTTAATCGTTTTGTGTTTAGTTTTGTCATCAGTGATACGGAAGGATGAGAGTGATGCTAAAAGCAACAACTTCTGAATGCCATTATAAGAATTAAATGGTCATCTGTGATGGGTGCTGACATTTTTAAGCTCAACAAAAGTGGTGCTTTTATGAGAGTTGTTGTTGTTGTTATTATTATTATTATCATTATTTCATGGATAAATGCTAAACGTCCAGGCTGACACTTTAATATCCTGCCACCAACCCTTTGCTTACATACTCTTTTCCTTCTTCTTCATTTACAAGGATGCAGATGGCTCCTCTTCCCTTTAGCTCTGGACCCCATCATCTTGGGGCTGATCGAGGACATATTTCCTCAATTATATTCCCACTACCTTTATTTTCTCCCCTACCATCAACACATAAACAGACTCAAGTCTCTCCCTCCTTGAAGAAAAAAATCTCACAAATAATGGCTCCCTTCAGCTACTCATATCACTTCTCATCAGAGCTAAACTTTGAGAAGGTTAGTTTCCGTTGGCTGTCTCTACTTCTTCCCCTTCTCCCTCTTCGACCCAGTGACTTGAGACCAGCCCCTTCATCGTTCTTCGGAAATAGTTTTGACTGGTGATGCCAGTGACATCTGTTTTGATGAACTGTATGAACATTTCCAAGTCCTCATCCTCCTCACCTCTCAACTGTACCTGACATTGCCCTTCACTCTATCCTCCTGGAGCACACTTTTCCCTTGGCTTTCATAACAGCCTCTGGTTTTGCTTCTACCTCTCAGCCCTTCTTTTGGTTTCCCTCTGCCTAACCATTAAATATTGGACACCACCAGGATCCAGGTGTAGGCCCTCCTTTCCTTTACTCTACATACACTCCCTTGGTGATCCCATTCACCACAATGGCTTTAATTTTCATCTATATGCAGGTGCCACTTGAGTCTTGAGGGTATAGCCAGATCTTGCTTCTGCGACTCCACCTCATACTGGAGGTTACTGTCCTGCTGGACATTTTCACATAGATATCTCAAAGCAACTTTGAAATCAGCACATCCAAATCCAAGCTCAACATTGTCATCACTGAAACAGCAGTTCCTATGTCAGTGAATGTAGCCTAGAATCTGAACATGGTCCATGATTAGCTAGCGTTAGCTCCTATATAACTGCAACACACTTGGCTGAGTCTCCTTGTCTCTGAACTTCTCTTCTCGAATCCTCTCGATACATCTTATATAACCTAGTCCTAGAAGTCCAATAAATTCCATGTGAGAACCACTACTGGAAGGTTTTCCTAGCTCACAATTTGAAATCCTGTTTGGTTTGCCTGAGAAATAGGTGACAAATGCACTATTAAACCTCAGTTTTGGGGGCCTGAAATATAGAGATGGCATCAAAACAACACTTTCCAATTAAATATAAGAACTGTTAAAGGTTATAAAATCCTCAGAATAAATATATACTTCAGGGGGAAATAGAAGATATCATTGAAAGTCATGATAATCTAATAACCACATAAGATGATGTGTTGGAAATCTTCCCAAATACAATTTTATCCGCAAGTTAAAATGAAAAGTGCTTTTTCTTACAATCATGGCTAGATTTTTAATTTGGCATGTATTTTGTTAATCTAGATTTGAGAAAAGACAAATTACAAATGATTCACAAACTGTTCAATTACCTGAAACAATTCTGGTCAGACTGTTTTCTAAAGTAAGGAAATATAAGGCTAAAATGAGTCATGGAAAAATCGTAATTCAATGGAAATTCTTTCCTGACTTTATACTGGGGATATTTTCATTATCTGTTCAGATAGAAATTCTCTAGGGACAAAAAAAATAGTTCTGGTCATTCTTGTAGTTTATTTTTGAGTCCAATTTACAGGCATAAGATAGTTGCCAGTATCTCAACTAATAATAAAAACATCATTAAATATTTTCTTATAGATCACTTGGCATACTATTAGTTAATGCACCTGGGTGGCTCAGTCGGTTGAGCATCCAACTTCAGCTCAGGTCATGATCTCACAGTTCATGAGTTCGAGCCTCACATTGGGCATTGCTGTTGTCAGCACAGAGCCTACCCCAGATCCTCTGTACCCTTCTCTCTGCCCCTCCCCTGCTTGTGCTCTCTAAAAAATAAATGAATATGTATTTTAAAAAAAAGAGTATGGGCTTTGGAGACAGTAACTCTTACTTAGTTTTCTTACATAATGATACATACCTCATAAGCCTAAGCTATGCAATCACAGAGAGTTCAAACAGGAGCTCAATAAGTTCTAAGTACTACTATTATGATTATGCTCATACAGACTGTATAAATATAGAGCAAGTATTTTTGGAGTCCACTTTAAGATGATGAAATCAACCCTTACAGAGTTTAAGTCACACGTCAATGCCTCACCTTCACACCAAATATCATATTAGTGACCGATAAGAAACAAACAAACAAAAATTCAATCTCTAATTTTGAGGAACTTTTACCAAAATTGGGGAAGAGGAGGTCTGTAGGAGAATTATAATCATGGATATGACATTATGGGTGAAGTTAGTCATGGAAGACATCTGGTGGAGGTGAGCCTTGAGCTTAGTTTGACTCAAGAGTAGATTATGGGTTGTAATAAAAGAATGGGGCAGTAGGAATCATATGGAGAAATGACAGAGTAGTGAAACTTAATAGCTGAACAATATTCACTTTCACATTTAAAGGCAGGGTAAAAAATTATTACTGTCTACAATATTTGTAGCCTTATTGCTCATCAAATTCTGTTGTTTTGATCTATTAATTGGAGGTTTGGTTAAATAGAAGATATTTAAACTTGAAGAATCAAGGGTAGTTCATTCCTCAGTTGGGTGGACCATGCACCTCTCAAAAGGGTTACAGAAAGACTTGTTCTCATTCCATTCTTCTTTGCTCCCATATCCAACACATAGAAGCTTTATCATTCACCTCCCACCTTAACTTGCTACATAAGAAAATAGTTTTATATTTAGATGCTTGGTTAAAAAATGCCCTCATTATAGTTACTAAAGTATAATCAAGCTTGGGGGCCTGTATGGAGATGAAACCGTGGTAAAGCTGTGAACTAGGTAAGATTTATCATTATATTTTTTTTTCTGTAATGTCAATTTTCCTTGTAGCCTGAATTTCATCATGCCCAATCCATCTTCATGGTCTGAGCACCTCCTACATGTGAGGCTCTAAGTTGAGCTGTGAGAATCCGAAGCTAATGCCCTGTATCTTCAAAGTCTAACCTAAAATCTAGCCAAGAGATCAGACGTGAAGCGAGGTAGATGCTTAAGAATATCTGGAAGCAGACCTAAAGGCAAGTTAATCTTTCTTCTTTATGTTAAGGGCTAGTCTTTGCCTTTATAGTGCCATTCCAAAGGGGTAATCAATGCTAAGATGAATAGTAAGTGCCTTGTCTACAACTTGGATCACTAGAATATCCATAGAACTACTTGAGTGTTCAGCTTCTCAAAGTGCTCATCTGAGGGCCAGCCCCACAGAAATAAAAAGATCTACATTTTCTCTCTGTCTGGAAATAAACCTACTGTAATAAAATATTCGGCATATGAAGTAGAGCCTTTCTTTTATCCTATTTTTATTTCATATAAGTTTCCTAGATTTCCCTTGAAAATTATTTTGTGCCACCTCAACCTTATTCTGAAATCTACACACAGACTAGGCCAAAAATACAAATCATTTTTTTTAAATGAGTGCATTTTGATAGAATTCTGAAGTGGTAAAGATTTTTAATAATGTGTTAGTATTTTTCCCTCTGATACCTGGTGTCTGATGCTAAAAGGTTTATTTTCTTGATGTTTATTATATGTAGTTTTTGCTATATATGATGAAAGGAAAAGGACAGAAGGCAGTAAATTAAGCTAAGCTATGGAAATTCTTATAACTACTTAAGAAGCTTATCGGACAAGACTTCTACTTCAATGATTTTGGGGGGACATTTCACAAGTGACCACTAACTAATACTTTATTCAAATACTTCTTTTTAGGACAACCTGGCACCATATTCCTTTTTAATCATAACATTAGAAGAGTAAACACATATACAAATTTCCCTCAAACTGTGTCATAAATCAGGTACACCAAGAGCAGCATTTATGGTCTGAGTAATTTATAATGTGAAAAACAAATTCGATTACTGTTCAAGACCCTGAGAAAGCCTATGCATATTCCAACTCCCCAATTTTGAGGGGGAGGGTGGGAATATACAGAATGATTGAAATTCAATAGACTTTGGTCAAAGATAGTAAGAAACTAAAATTCACTGTTTTTCCTGTGTTCTTTATGATCTGTCAATGTCAATCCTTTTCTTGATGGTCTCTGCAGGGTTCACCTGGATCTGTATGAGCCACGGTGTGCCTCTATCAGGCCCCTGTGAGCAGGGAGAATGAATGTGCACATTTTACTGAACATGAGTGACTCCTACTGTCCTCTGGGGTCAAGGCTATTTTTTCACTGGGAAGTCAGACAGTGCAACTCAGCCTCACTGGCTTAGGCATGTGTAAGTTTCTATTGGCGTAACACTGGGAAGAAATATGGGGAGAAAGAAAGTAAGTTAAAAGGAGGAGCACAAGAAGAGGTGAAATCAGAGGAAAAGAACGCGAATTGGAAGAAGATGAATCAGGGGTCATTTCTCCAACCATGCAAGGCAAGTAAATGCAAAGCAAGTACTATCTTTCTGCACTCATATAGAATTTACAAGACACACAAAATGACACAAAAAGGCAGTGGGCAAATGTTTAGGCAACTGAGGTAATTATTTGGTTACTCTATCTTGAATAAAGAAATAAGCAGCTGTTTATTCATAGTTCATCTGAGTAAGAAAGTTCCAAAATGGTTCCCCCCCTCCTCAAAAATTGAATAATAGTAACTCAGGTTTATACTAAGACGTCCTGAAGCAATGGACATTTAAAAATGACTTCTGAATCATCACATTTTAAATAATTAATTCATTTGTTAACAAAATGCACTATTAAGTACTTTTGGTACCAGGGGTGCTTCAGCGTATTCGAATTCTCTAAGAAATATATTTGCTCTAGTTCATAAGCAACTTCAAAGCCAGCTTGGAATCTGAGGCAAGGATTAACTCAAGTATATTTCATCAAAGACTAGTTGCAGATACTCTGAAAAAAATTACTAACGCTTGTTTTTCTGGTCAGTTCTGCCTACATATCACTTTGGAAATTGCTGCTTGAGATACTCAAAGCATGTGTGTTGTAAAACAGCCAGTAAGTTTTAGTTAAGAGAATAATACACTGATAAAACTAGGACCTCATTTCTTACCCTCTGTTTTTAGTAAATTAGTGTTTCTACATGTAATTTGGTAGCATTGATATGGACACCTCTTATCACGTAAAGGTTCTGAAGGATGTAAAGAGTGTTTGTCTACTGTATTTCATGACGTTTGATTTTTTTTATTCAAAGTATTTTGCATTGCATTAAAAATTGTGTATGTTTGATTTCACTCTTATGTGGAATTTAAGAAACAAAACAGATAAAAATAGAGGAAGGGAAGGAAAAACTAAATAAGAAAAAAACAGAGAGGGAAGCAAACCTTAAGAGACTCTTAACTATAGAGAACAAACTGAGGGTTGCTGGAGGGGAGGTGGGTAGGGGGATGGGCTAAATGGCAGATGGGCATTAAGAAAGGCACTTGTTGTGATGAGCACTGGGTGTTACATGTAAGTGATGAATAACTAAATTCTACTCCTGACACCAATATTACACTATGTTAACTAACTTGAATTTAAATAAAAATTTGGAAGAAAAAAATTACACATGTTGTGTTACATTAAATAAGATGCTTTCAGGAGTGCCTGAGTGGCTCAGTTAGTTAAGCGTCCGACTTCAGCTCAGGTCATGATCTCATGGTTTGTGGGTTCAAGCCCTGCATCGGGTTCTGTGCTGACAGCTCAGAGCCTGGAGCCTGCTTCAGATTCTGTGTCTCCCTCTCTCTCTGCCCCTCCCCCGATCATGTTCTGTCTCTATCTCTCAAAAATAAATTAAAATGTTAAAAAAAAAATGTTAAATAAGATGGTTTCAGTGCACAATAGAAGAAGCAATTTAAGACCCATCAATTCTCAACCTCTTTGATTTTTTTTGGCTCAGATACTTGGAAAAAAACTACTTAGCACATGTGTTACACTTCATGGCAGGCCTTGATTAGGAAGGGAAGACTATATTGATCTGATGTAGAGGTGCAATGACCAATAGTTTATTGTAAAAATTATCAGTGGAAAAAGCAGTGAATAAAGTATGGCAATTAGAGTTTAAGCACAATTCCTATCAGTGGCATTTTGAGAAGAGTTATATAAGAGAAAGTCTGGTGGTTAGTAGGAGAGAAAACCCTCTCAGGGAGTTTGTGGATAATCTGTTTGTGGTAAACAAAACAAAAACAAGACCCTAGAAGAAATGGAAGTAAGATGATGACTCAGAAAAAGTAAGATAAATTCTCTCTGGCAAAACCCTTTGACTGATCAGTCAATGTGTGGCTCTGGACCTGAGAAAAGGAAAGAGAGGTTGGCACCTTGCAGAGTATGGTCAAGGGTTTATGAGTAGTTTCTGAAAGGAAGATCTAGAATGATGCTGTGCACACTCCCTGCACAAGCAGGGAAGCCACAGCTTGAATGGAAAGCATCTTCCTCTGTGGCTTTCCTGAGCTAGTGGAAGGGCACTCAAATAATAAAGAAGCTGGAGACTTGGGGCGAGAGGGTCCCCATTTAATACTGCAGTCAATGAACTCATGCTGCTCTATGTTACCTGGTGTTAATTCATCTTAACTGGACTGTGTCAAGAGAACTAGCAAGGTTTGATGGGTGAGGAAAGACCACTGCTTGATTCAAACCAAGAGGATAGTTAGTAAATCTTACTTCAGACCTGTTTTGATCATAAGAATTGACATTGGAGTTTACAAAGACAGATTTTGGAAAATACATGGTCTTGTAGTAAACTACTCCTAACATGAATTTCATTGTGGGAGGTGTGGGCTAAGAGAATACTGTAATACGCATATTTTGAATTCTCATTTTATTTTGCTCTTTTGATATCACCTTTAAGAAAAGTCACAGACAGGGGCAGTTTCTAGGACTTACATCTCTTCCAATGAGGTCCTCTTGGTTTTCCACAATTCCCCAGGGGGCGATGCCTATGGTACATATCTTCCCTCGAGACTTAGATGCATGGTCCTTCAGGGCATCCCCAACATGGCGAATAACACCTAAGAGGAAAAAGAGAAGTATTACTCTTTTTTTTTTTAAAGCAATTACTCACCATTGTTCTAAAGGAAACTGTGATAAGGGTGGTTCACAAGGTTATACACAATGAATATAAAGTTTTGACACATTTCTACATGTGTTCAGAAGAGAACATAAATTTATGGCTTTAATGTCAGATACATTTGCAGGACTTGTATATGAACTCTAGCAATGCATTTCTTATTCTCCTTTAAATTCTTTTTTTCCTAAGAAAAAAATTAGAAAGCATCCAATGTCAAAAAAAAAAAAGTGGGGTCCCTGGGTGGCTCAGTTGGTTAAGGATCTGACTTAGGCTCATGATGTCATGGCTCATGGGTTCGAGCCCTGCATTGGGCTCTGTGCTGACAGCTCAGAGCCTGGAGCCTCCTTGGGATTCTGTGTCTCCGTCTCTCTCTGCCCCTCCCCTGCTTGCACTCTGTCTCTCACTCAAAAATAAACAAACATTAAAAAAATAAAAGAAAAAGAAA
Source organism: Panthera tigris (assembly GCF_018350195.1). Classification (NCBI taxonomy): domain Eukaryota; kingdom Metazoa; phylum Chordata; class Mammalia; order Carnivora; family Felidae; genus Panthera; species Panthera tigris. Next base: position 13,162,122 of record NC_056672.1, read on the forward strand.
GAAAGAAAGAAAAAATTGAATACAGTTCTTTAAACTTAGGGAATCTTTTTCTTGTTCTATAAGCATAATGATGTTAGTATGACTAAGAACCAGTGCCATGAGTACATCCTATAAAAAAGCACCATGCTTAATATTATATTAACTCTATACCAGAGTTTGTGTATGAGTTAGGGTCATTCAAATAGAGTAGTTACTTAGCTCAGATTTTGTTAACCTTTATTTCATCTTCCTATTTATTGACATATAAGGTGGAGACCCTACTTACAAAGAAAACCTTGGCATATTACGTGGAAAATTTATGTTGAAAATATATAAATACAGCTTTTTAGCTTCATCAATGAAAGTGTTTTCCTCTCCTGTCATAAATGACCTTCCACATCACTGTGGCCTTCCTCACTGTAGTTAAACTGAAAAAAATCAGTTTACAAGACGGTACGGAACCTCTCTCTTATCTGTTAATAAAGATAAATTGCATTTAAAAAAGATGCAACTTCTAATCTGTTAACCTCCCTCTCAAATAATCATTTTTTTATAGACGATATATCTTTTCTAAGAAAAGTTATTTCCACTTATCAAAATTCCACCTATTCCTCAAGGAAAAATCCACACCTAGTGCCATCTCCTATGTGAAAGTTCAATTGGATTTGATTTTTTCCTCCCTTTGAACAGGATTGCAGTTTGCATATCTCAAACAGTGCTGTATGTTACCTAACATATTCTTCCGAGATTCACAATCCCACATGAGGCTGTCTCCTCTAAGGGCAAAACTCCTTGCAGGGAAGGTTTGGGGGGGGTCAGTGTCTTACTTCATCTTTGTATGCCTCACGTGCTAGCACAGAGTAAGGGTTCTAATACTGCATGAAACTGTCAAAATGCACCAGGAAATTTAATCATGAGAGAGGACACATTTATGTGAATCACTCCATTCTGAAATATTCAGAAGATCAAACAGAAACACCCTCCTTTAAAAAAAAAAATCAACTAAAACCGTGTAAATAACACTAATCCATGTTGGGATATGCTGGCGTGTTGATAAGAATACAATTTCACTTCGTAGCTTATCTAGGGATCTTCTAAAATAGAGTACCGGTGAAGAAAAACAAATGTAAGAGTCAAGCTGTGAATATCAGTATTCATTGTGTTTCCCTATTTACATGCAAAACTCCTTTCAGGGCCCATCCTGGACAAGAAGTTTAACTTCCTATGCCCTCCATCAGCCACAATTCTATTGCCGTTTAGGTAATCTGAGATGCCATCATTAGAACTTCACTTTGGGTATTGGATTGAACACTAGCCTGGAGTGAGGCAGAGATGAATTCTTTGGTTTATTACAGAATTCATGCTGTAACTTCTTTTGATACGGGGTACATTTCATAAAGGAAGAAAAGTAATAAACAGTGCTCTGAGTTCCCAGAAACAGAAGATTGTTAAAGAGTTTCTTTGGGACCTTTAGAAACCTTTGAGTGGGTGTGTATATGAGGTGCAGATTATGCCAGGAAAGCAAAACACTGAATAATCACAAGTGAACGATGCCAGCTAAGCTGAATGAAAGCAGGAGCCTAAGGCCTGAACAGCCACCAAAAGCTAATTGCTTTGTAGATACTTGATTACTACAAAACAAACAGCAAAGAGCTGACACAGAGCATTCTAAGATCATGTCAGTTTACAGACTGAGTCAGGATTTCACGTAACAATGAGGAGCGGGGCCATGTGCAGAGTTCACTGCTGAAATGTGCCTACAGGGTTGTAGGCTGAGCCTTCACAAGTTCTAGGTATTGAGGAGAATTCTGAGTGTAGGTCTTGGTCACATATCACCCAAGCTGCGAACAAATGAGTAAATAATATTGAGATGAATTCGTTGGTCCAGGGTTATGTTCAGACTGTTCCACAACTCCACACTGCATGGAGCCTGGAAACAAGTCTGAGTGAACATGCTACACTATAACTTGTGTACTTCCAATGGGCACTTCTGGGGAAGTGTGTCAGGCTGGGGAAATATGTCTGAGCAACTTATAGGCATCCATTCCATGATCGGCTCCACACTAATAATGTGCTGCATGTAAGCGCTTAAAGGTTTGGGAGAATTGGTTTGACAGCCTACCTGTATCACAATACAGAGAAACTCATTTGGCAGGTAGAAAAAATTGCTTGGAATTCAGAGTGTGATGTGTCTTCTATTGGAGTTGATTTAATAAACTACTTAAAAAATTTTGTTTAATGTTTATTTATTTTTGAGAGACAGAGTATGAGTGAGGGAGGGGCAGAGAGAGAGAGGGAGACACAGACTCCCAAGCAGGCTCCAGGCTCTGAGCTGTCAACACAGAGCCCATTGCAGGGCTTGAACCCATGAATCGTGAGATCATGACCTGAGCCAAAGACGGACGTTTAATGACTGAGCCACCCAGGTGCCCCTTAATAAACTATTTTAAATAATAAACACACAATACTCCAGATGTTGCTGTCACAATTTACGTCCCTGATAAAATGGGCATTTTGCAAAATTTAGAGCTATGTGCACCAGACTTAAAATTACTTAAAGATCAGACACAGAGCTTCCAAGTTTAGAGCAAAAGTTATTCTTTGAAATATTACTGGATACTTAATTGGCAACTTGAAATATCCTGTGAAATTCCATTAGTCATGTTTACAAATTCTGGATAGTCAACTATTAAATAGCCCAACCTGCTTCCCAGGTGTAAGTAATTCTTCTTGGTTGAAAACTAACTGTATGGTTATCGTGTGGGTTAAGGGAGGGCAGAAGAATCTGTGAGACGAGGGAGAACCAGTGAACGTGGACACATGGGGAAGAGAGATAGCCGTGGGAATGTCAACATTGTTAGCCCTAGGAGAAAACGATCTTAGGTACAACATTCTCATGGCCTTAGGTTGCCTCTGTCTGACTTCCAGTTACCTGTGTTAACCCCTCCAGTGAATATCCACGCGCCGGTTGTCATGGCCGCTTTGATGAGACCTTTTCCAAAGACTTGCTTGAGTTTTGGCTGGAGTTCAAAGTTCTGCAGGCCCCCGTGCACAGAGATGAGAAGCTTGGGAAGCTCCAGCTGCCATTCCTTGGTCATCAGGTGTAGGAGGAGATCAGGTTTCGTATCGAAGGATACTCGCACGTACTAGAACAAGAGTGGCCACCGATTAGGGAGACAGGGCAGGGCTGGCTGCTGGGGCTTATCCTTCCCGATTGCAAGGATAGGTGTAGCACGAGAAGAAAACATCTCCTAAAACAGCTGATTTTTGAAAAGAGGCAAATCATTTTCTTTACCACGAGAGTCTTCGTTAGGTGAAGGCATTTGCCACTTTTAAAGGTGTTCTTGAAATTGTGACTTATTACAGACTCTAAAATTGTTCGATTTTCTAAAATGCACTGTGAGCCCAGCTTTGCCCAGTTATGCCAACTGGACGTAGATATAGATGTTTCTGCGACCCTGTCACTTTGAGAGGTTTTGAGAAATTCTGCAGTTCTACATCATGTAATAAGAATTTTAAAATAAGGCAATAGCTATCTTTATTTAATTTACAAAAACTGAATACCAAACATTTATCTTTTAAAGAAGACAAGTGACGAAAGACGTGCCCATCGTTCTTGTAGAATAATCTTAAAAAATGAAAGTGTATATCAGATTTCAAGGTGTTAGCAGATGCAACTGGAAATAAGTGATACTAAGTATACATAAAGGAAATGCTATAAATACACACAATGAAAAACATCTATATAATCATATACATGCTCATTTAGATCTCAGTTTAATTATATAAGGATTTCCATCTTTAGCTGGAAACAACTGAAATACCGGGCAAATACATTTGAAAGCCTTTTGAAATGCATTGCTGAGAGGGCATTTAAAGAGCAAACATCCAGATTCCTAAAACAGAGTAGAAGCTGGGTCCTCAGGAGACAAGGAAGGACCAAAGCAGGTTTTGGACTTGAGCGTTTCTCCTCAACTCTGCAAAACGGCACCTGCTTTCCTGGCATCATGCAGGATGGATGAGTCTAATGGGCCACCCCAGGTAAGCTGGGACACTGTTTCAAAGGGCTCCACTCTCAAGTGTAAGGAGGAAAAAAGTAAGAAAGTCTGATGTACAGAAGAAGACAGCAAGGAAGCCTGCCTGCTTCTACCTTGTTTCTGAGTGGATGGGGAAAAAATTCCTCTCTGATTATTTATAAACAAGGGGGGCTCTCAGGACCCCTGGGTGACTCAGTTGGTTAAGTCTTGGACTTCAGCTCAGGTCATGATCTCACAGTTCATGAGTTCGAGCCCTGTGTCAGGCTCTGTGCTGACAGCTCAGAACCTGGAGCCTGCTTGGGATTCTGTGTCTCCTTCTCTCTCTGTCCCTCCCCCTCTCATTCTCTCTCCCTCTCTCTCTGTCTCTCAAAAATAAAATAAACATAAAAAAAAATAAACAAGGGGCCCCCCCTTCACACAGACTTTGATCCACAATGACGCTATCAGTGTGGTTTGAAAAACACCAGACTATTTAATTTGAAATGGTTCTGGCTGGGCAGTGGTTCCAGATAACAGGAAGAAGCAAATGCAGATCGTTTGTGGAGGAATGCATGCTCAATCCAGCGCTCAGATAGTTCCCATTGGAAAATAAGCATGTCGTAGTAAAAAATAAATAAATAAATGAAATGTATTGCACAAGGAAATGAAGCAGTATGAGTGAGGACCAAAAAAAATAACAGGTAGCAGAGTAAGATCCTCAAAGATATTGAAATATTCAGAGAATATAAGATAGCTATCTTTAATATATTAAAAACCTGAATGAGATTATTGAAGGCATCAATGAGGAACAACAGACTATAAGACCAATACATTTGAAAAAGAATCAAAAACAACTTCTAGAAATAAAAATGCAATAATTTAAATGAAAAATACAATGGAAAAGTTAAGCTACAGATTAGACACACTAATGATAGATCCAGAGAAATAAGCCAGATGCAGCCTTAAGAGACAAAGGAATTGAAAACAGAAGCAACATTGAAAACCTTGGAACAGAGCATCTGAATTCTAGATGGAAATAAAAGAGACAGGGAAGAACCAACCCTTGAACAGATACTGGCTGGGAAATTTTCAGAAATGTTGAAAGATACACATTCTCAGATCGGGGAACGTCAATGAATCCCAAGCAGAATAAACAAAAACAAACCCCACTCAGCAACACCTCACAGGGAACACCAAAAGAAGGGAGGAAAAATTCAAAAGCCACTAGAAAATAAGACAAACCACCTACAAGGAAACAGTCATTTTAAGGCAGAAGGTCTACTCCTCAACAGCAAAAATGTGTGCCACAAGCCAGTGCCTTCAATGTGCCAAGAGAAATTATCTGTCAGTGTAAAATTCTATATTCAGCGAAAATATCTTTCAAAGATGAGAGCAAATTATAGACATTTTCAGACTACCCAAACTGAGCATTTATCTCCGGCAGACTTCACTGAAGGAAGTTTTAAGATATATACAGCAGGGAGAAATTACATGATCCCGCATGGACGATCTGGGATACAAGAAAGAATGGCAAACAAAAAAATTAGCAAATACACTGTAAATCTAAAAAAGCATCGCCTGTATAATATAAAATGATGATAATATCTAACGTGTGGTGGGAAGGGAAAGAGCTAAAGCAGTGGATATTACAGCATATACGTGAGTTGGGAGCAATCAGCATTAAAGCATTCTAAACTCTGTATGTCCCGTGGGAGAGAAAAGAAAGGCACCGACTAACTTCGGAAATTGTTAAGTATTCACCTTGAAGTAGTAGAACCACGAAAAGAGCAGACGTGCATGCAATGCAAACATATGCTTTTAGATGTATAAGTAAAGAAAGTTATACAGGAGATGACAATTTATCGCAAAATTTTTGGATCTAAAAGCCCCCGCTGTTGCAAAAAAAAAAAAAAAAAAGTTCAAATTATGTCAATGCTTTTGTTAAAGCCTATTTTAAATATATTTAACTGAAACAAGAGGCAAAGTAGCTGAAAACATGAAAGCAGCTTGACAAAATAAACTGCATCATCCAGAAATACCAAGGAGCTAAAGTTTCCTACGTACCAATACCAGAAATCCAAAGAGGTGTTGGGATCTAATGAGCTGGTTTTATATTGATTTAATCTATGTAGCAAAAACCAATTCCGGAACAGAAAGAGTAAAGGTTGGCAATTTTAGCTAAATACATTAGACCAAGAGAATTGTAACTAGAGTTTACAATGTGTGAATTGGCGTAGTTTACACACAAGCTTTCCTGCAGAGGATAAGACCTTTCTGAGATCTACCAACAGAAATTTTCAGTAACAACAGGCATGCATTTTGGTGCCACACAAGGAGCTTTGGGGCTGAAGGGTGGGTATTGGAGTGGTAGATGCAAACACAGTGTTTCTTAAACAAAGACTATGTTATTGTTTCTCTATTATTACATTTATTAGCTCACTGAGTGACTCTGTGAAAAATATCTAGATAACAAATGCTATAAGATCAAAGAATAAAGTGCTTTCTGTCCCCATGCACTGAATCTATGCCACTTGAGTAGTTAAAATTTGGCAGCTCTGCTGAATTGAATTTATGTCATTTTGACTAATTCCAGAAAGGGGTGTTTAGTGAAATAAATTAGGACTGGGACTCACAAGGCTTCCCAACTAGACAAACCAAAAATGCTTATTGTGGGAGATGATAAAAAATTGCTTTTTTAAATTACTGTTCTCTTATTCATCCTCTTACACCTTAAAAAAAAGAGAAAAAAAAAGAACCTCATAAAAGTGACCAAAAAATCTACTGAATGTATTAAAATTCCTTTTGAATTAGCCTAGTATTTTTCCCAGTTAAGGAAAGCTTGCTCATGATCACAGAGCTCTTGTTAATCTGGTAAATGCTCTAGTAGGGAATGAACGACCTTGAATCACCTTGTCCCCTGCTCTGTCTTACAGATGGGGAAACAGAGGCACTAGGTGTCTTGTCTGAGAAAACAAACAAACAAAAACCCTAAACCCAAAACCAAGACCCTTGTATATTTACTACACTCCTGCAACATACATTATTTCACAGACTCCTCCCAGTAATGACGAGGTTGGTATCATCCACATTTCACTGATGGGGAACAGAAAGGATCCATCAGGTTCAACCAATAGTAAGTGGTAATGATAGGGTCCATAGCCCAGGTCTGCTGATGCCAGAGTCCTTGCTCTTGACCTCAAAGTAAAAGTGCCCTTTCCACCTTCCGTCTCCTTTTGCTTTACCTATAAGCAGTCTCAAAGTTCTAAAGATCCGTTTCTGAAATGAATGTTTTCAGCCAGGGCTTTCCCTCTATTCCTTCAGTTGCCACTTTAGGAATACATTCTCCTTACTAGGATGTCAGTTTGGATTATGCCAACAGCCTCCAAACGGCTTCTCTAACCCCACGTCCTCAACAAGACACCGACAGAGATCTTTCTACAATTCCTTTTTGATCACACTATTTTTCAGTTCAAATTGTTACATTATATATAAACTCTAATTCTGCCTGTCATGATCCCCCACAATTTAGCTTGACCCCACCTAGAGGTGTTCCCCGCTTCTCTCTGCATTTGGCTAATGCTGTTCCCTAAATCCTAGAAACCCAGTTCCTCTCTTTGTCATCTACAGAAATCATTCCCACCTTTCAAAGGCTTTTACTTACTTTTCCTAAGAATGCAAGCTCATGTTGATGCAGCATAACTATCAACCTAACCCAATGGGATTTTTTTTTCTGGTTGTTTCTTGCACGTGCCCGTTTTCTCTGCCCATGTTGCAAGATCTGTGAGGGCAGGCACTGTGTTTGACTTGACTGTGATTTTTGATCTTTCACACTGGCTACGAAGTAGTCAGTCTTAGAAGTCAAAGGGAACTTAGCAATATCTTGGCCACCATGGCAACTAGAAATCATCTAGTTCAATTTTTCTGCTTTACAGGGCAAGACAGCAGACCCCTAGAAGATGAGGGACTGAGACCTGAGAGCTAGCTGTCTAATAATCAACCACTCACATAATCCATTATTTAAGCTACTGCTGCGGTGCAAAACTCTCGGGTGAGCTGTGCTTCTGAAACATTAACGTGCACAACTCGCCTGGGGACCTTGTCGGAAATGCAGGTTGGAATTCAGTAGGTTCGGGGTGGTGTTTGAAGTTTTTTATTTCTCACTAGCTCCTCGGGGACTATGTAAGAAGCAAGGATTACAACTCCTCCCCAGACCAAAGATTCTAAGTGGTGTCTTGGGTTTGTCATTGGGCCAAAGGGAAGAAAGAACACTCAGTATTTTACATGAAAAATCATAGAGAAGAACGGAGGAAATACTGGAGGAATTATTCAGGTGACAATAAATAGGAAAGTGCAACCATTTTCAGACTACCCAAATTACCTCCAACTACCTGACCCTTGGAGAATAAAAGGCAAGAGTCTTTTTCTTTTTTTAAAAAGGAAGAATTTAAATGAATCAATTAATTGCTTTTTGTCATTGTTATTGTTTAGTAACTCAGCAAGTGGTTTGGGAATAAGAGGCTAATTAAAATGAAGGGATACAATGACACTGTACAATTATCTGAAGATGTCAATTTTTAAATTCTACTCTTACACCCATAAAAAGCAAGTTAGTCAGTGAACTCTCCAGGTGCTTGTAATAGAACAGCTAACTCATGTGCCGAATCAGCGGCTTCAAGGTCATAAATGGTTGTTCCCAGAGTAATTAATAAACGGTCAATGTGATTTGAAACGAGGAGCTCTCTTGGTCGTCAAGATAAGCAGTTTTGACTGTCCACATGTGAGCTCATTAATTGCTAAGGGATCACCTTACAAATAACAAGAAATCTTCCTGATGGGTATACTAAATCTGGTCACCTGGGCATTACTCTGACGTGGTGAGTGATATGTGCTTCCATTTATAGATTTTCCCATCATGGGCAGCGCCACACTCTAGCATCAGGCACTGGTGCTCTAAGACCTTTGGCCAATCTGAGCACCTTCTCTTGTGAAATGCTGGCGCTCCTGACCACCTCACAGGATGCTAGGAGGATTAAATTGTGGAAACTCACCTGGTGTGGGAGAAAAACCAATACATGTAAATTGAATACAGGTTACACTCACCTTTTAAATTACTTGTGCATACGATGGGATCCAAATATCTGTCCTTTAACTCTTTAGTGGATATGTTAAAGTAGCCTTTTGTTTCTCAACTCGGAGTTATCTGGGGAGTGACTGGTGCAGCTGTTTATCTATATCTGTGCATTTCTTTTTTAAAAAAAATTTTTTTTAATGTTTATTTGAGACAGAGAGAGACAGCATGAACGGGGGAGGGTCAGAGAGAGAGGGAGACACAGAATCCGAAGCAGGCTCCAGGCTCTGAGCTGTCAGCACAGAGCCCGACGCGGGGCTCGAACGACGGACCACGAGGTCCTGACCTGAGCCAAAGTTGGACGCTTAACCGACTGAGCCACCCAGGCGCCCCTATCTATCTATATAAAAGCACCTGCTGAGAGCAAAACTACCACCTCTGCTCTAGGCTGCCTGGCCCATCCTTCTCTCATGAGCCCTTAGTTCCTCACTTTATAATTTCTAGAGATAAGCTGAGCTCAAACCAGTTGCCCATGCCTAGAATAATCGTCTTCTTTTCCCTTCTATCATTAGTGCCCCTGCCTGGCTGATGTGTGATGAGCGGATGACATCCAGGCCAGCACCTCAAGAATGCTCTTCAGTAAATAGAGGTTTGATTTAGTTGAAGTTGTACCATTTGATCTGTTCTCAGGTGCTTTAGAGGCCAATGCATCCAGCATGATTTCCATAAAGAACACATATTTTGAAGAGCAAACCACCAGCTGGTAAATTAAATTGTGAGAGACGATCATTGAAAACTAAGGATTTCTTTTGTTTTTGGTGGAAGGGCACAGGGCTTTGGTAACTGAAGCCTGAGTTTTTGTTCTTGATTCTAAAGGTCTCTTTGGTAAAAGCAGGCGACTTCACGGCAGCTTTTGCTAATGCCACTCTTCCTGCTTCTTCACTAGCAATGTTACGATTCGTTCATCAGAACAGGACTCAACTTTACCATGGCCTCACTCCCCACTCATGTGGGGCTTGTAGACGTGTCACAGACTAGACAGCATCATTCTCCCTTTATAACACCCAGGGTGGGCAGAGGCTGGCTGTGTGTTGTATGTGTGCGTGGGGGGTGGGGTGGGAAGAGAAATAGTTGTTACTACTCAGAGAAGGCTGGGGCTGTTTACTTAGGATGTAATAATTCTCCTTGTGGTATTCTGGACTTGAGAGTGGGTGGAACAATTTGGCTCTGACAATGAACGAGTGACCTCTTCAGCCCTAAATTTTTACTCACATAACTTTGCCCAGTTGCCTAAATGAAAATGGAAAAGCTGCACAATGATAAACCTGGCTACACTCCTGGAAACGATAAATGACAAATCCTAATACTGCAAAGCCATCTTTACTTCTGGGAAATCATCGAGTGGTATTTGTGAGTAGCGCTTGTTCAGAGTAATGGAATTACCACTGCTAACTCTATTTGAACGCTTACTTTTAAAGCTTTTCTTCCCAGGCTGTCGGGGGAAATCTGGCCTAGTTTTCTTTATGTTGAAAAATGTGATAAGCATCATTTTATTTTTTTAATTCTTGTAGCCACATTCTTAAATGAGTACTTTTAATTAAAGCTGTGGCCAAGAAGACCATGTCATATCAGACTGCTAAGATAATTTTGCTGATACTGGCTCTCTAAGTCTCTGGCGTGGTTAGTTTTGCAGTGAGAGTTTAATACTGGTGGAGGTTCAATGCATGTACAATTCCCTAGAAAGAAAATACTTGGAAAACAAGTGTGTCGTGTCACTGGTTACTGCATTCCTGGTTTGATGACCCACAAAACTTTGGGAATGAAAGTGCCGTTGTAATTTATTCTGTATTGTTTTTGTGATTTCTTGATGTTAGATACTGGGTGTTTCCAGGTCAATGGTGCTGGCTGATAAGCCAAAGCTAAAGGTTTAGTAATATAAAACTTCACTGAGATAGAAGTAGATCTCAACGGGGTGGTCTCTGCATTTCCTGCCAGAATTATATAGCATAAAATTTGGTAGAGGCAAGGAGATGGGAATTTTTCTAGAGGCAAGATGGGTTTCTCAGAGGAAAGTTGGTTCTTTCCTTCTTTTCCTACAGGTCTGTGTTGGGACCGGTAGTTTGAGTGATAATTTCCAGTTTTAGTCTCAGTTTCAGAAAGGACTTCCCAAGGTACTGCTAATTCAGCGGCCTAAAGATTAGAAGGTGGAAAGTGGAAATCAAGGGAACAGTTACCAAACCCCTCAAATATCTTATGATATCTTATGATATGAACGCTTATGTAAAGCTGTTTAGCTAGCCATAGTCTAGTGATTGGCTCTTTTATTGTGTAAAGTAGAATTCATTTAATTTCATATTTGGTATGTGCCATTCAGTGATGATTCCCAGATTAAATGTGCATAATGCAAAGAAAGACATTTTTTAAACAATCGAATTCAATCCTGAAGTGTTTAAAGAGTATAAGATGGTAGCTGCCTCACTCTTGACAGACTCCTCACTCCCTGGGGTGTCCCCAGCAACCTGGAACCTCCTGCCTCCCTCTCGCCCTCCCTCCCCCTGGCAGTGCTCAGAGAATAAGGCTTTCACACTCAACAGTGAGAGCTTTAAGTGTGACAATGAGGCATAGAAATAATTATCTAAATTATATAAAAACTATAACAAGGGGCTCAACCCGATCTAATAAGCAGAGTAACTAGCAAGGGAAAACCTGAAGATCATTATGCGAATGACTTGAGAGGTTTAAACACAAGTCCTTAATTAGGTGATACTTACCTGCTCCACAAGACCGCTCAGCGTTAATTGGAAGAGATGATTAGTAGCAAATACGATTCCGTATAATCAAGTCCAGCACTGTCATTTTTTCTAAATAACTTACAGCTGTAGCCCCAGATAAAGAAGCGTCTCTGAGAGAGGACCCAGTGTCTGTTTTGGGGCCATCTTCCTACTGCTCCCTAAGTTAGTTTTAAAAAGCTACCTGGCGCTCACGCTAGGAAGACAATGTCTCGCCCGAGCTTTAGTATCTCACTATCTTCTTCCTTGGTCCTCACATTTTCACTCTTATGAGGTATTTGAACGAACTGCCAGGGATGACATTTGGGGCATGCAATTTGGTAGGACGCGGCTTGGTGCCGAGAAGAAAGGGAGGAAGGATCCTTCACTCGCTATCAGCTATGAGTGCCTCCTTCCTGGATCACTATTTCTCTGCAAAAGGAGAGAGATGCTGGATTCATTGCTATTGTACTTTCCCAGGCTCGACGCGCCTGGGAATTGAGGACAGAATACCACAAAGTGCTAGGAAAGGCTCAGAAAGTGGTTCTACTAACCTAGGATGTAATGTTACAAAGACTTCCTCCTGCTCACAGCTTTTGAGTTTAATTAACCTCATCAAATAAGAGTAATTTTATAATTCTACTACAAAGTTCTCAAGACCCTTATAAAAGAGCTAGAAAAATAATAGTAATTAGCTTCCCTTCGAAACATCTCCTATAGACTACACCAAGCATTCACGACAGAGAAGAAATAGAACTCATGGGGAATCCTGAGCAGCCCAGGTTTGAGAATTATCTTTGTCGTTGAATAAAGGAGGAGCTCTCAGAAAACAATTTAATTTCTCTGGGCTTGAGTTGCCTCATCTATAATACAGGTAGAGAGAGCGAGATTATTTAGCACTTTTTAAGCCTTTTTGAATAGAATAACTTGGCTAGCTTTTCAAATACTTAAGATGCCCAAGTTCTATCCCTGACCAACGAGGGAGACTCTCTGGGCGTGATTCGTGGCCATGGACGTCGGTAGTGGCCCACAGGCTACCGTGAGCCTCCAAGCAGAGAACCACTGCATCAATCCCCTCAAGCATCTTTGGTGACCAAAGCTCCTTGACATCCTGCTATACTGCCTATGTGATAACACACGTGCATAATGTTCCTGAGCAGATATGGTTCCCATGTGGCCCAGCACATGTTAATAAAGATTCTCTTCTCTCCAACTGAAACTTCTACCAAACGCTGGCAGATTCTGCCTCACACTGTGTCCAGACCACAATGGCATTTTGAAGACCCAAGCACCTCATCTTGGGCTGTCTTTGAAGGAAAAAAATTAATGGTCTATCTTTTTTTTTTCCCCAATAATAAAGGTCAAAGTTAATCTGCCCTGTATAGAGTTTTTAGAGTTAAAAACCATCTCAACTTTCAAATATTTTGGTCAGGAACAGGGATCAAAGACGTGAAGTTAGTTGACCTGTTTCATTTCAATCGTGGTGAATATTTAACCATGCCCTCCCCATCTGAAGACTGATATTCTTTAACAGACAGTAGTTGCTGACTTTTCTCTTTGTGTGCCAGTTTGTTGCGAGGTGGGGGGAGGGGAGAAGTAAGGAAGGCACAGGTTGGCACAAAACAACCATCCTGCCTGATAAAACAAGACATCTGACCAGCTGTCAGCTCCACCCCTTTGTTTAGACAGGAGACTCAGAATAATCCAAGGGCAAGTATTCCAAGTGGACAAAATGCTCATTGTGTCTGAATAGTGGGGACTCCCACTTGTTAAATATTTGGTTAAAAAAAAAAAGGGAAGAAAACTGGCCCTCATTTGGCTGATTAGACTCTTAAAGAAAGGTTTGTCCTCACAGTGACTGCCATGACAGCATCTAGTATAGGTGAGACCCAGTCTCAGTGTTAGCTTCAAGGGTGTGTGACCAGCATTGTCACACCGCTCAGAAAGGCAGTGCTTAGGGTTTAGTGCTCTGCACTTGCTTTCTTGGAATTCTTAACAATTTTAGCCTGGAATTTGTGTTTTGTAGGTAAAGTCTGATGGGGCAGTGGAGCCCGTGCAGAGGGCTCAGAGCCTTGGCTCACATGTGGTCCATGGTCCCACATCCCGCCTCCTGCTGCCTCCCTGGGGCAGAGGATCTTGACCATCTGCTCCCACCTCTGATGTCCTGGCCAGTCTAACCTTCCCTCCACAATGTCGCCTGGGGAAGCAATGGGGTTTTGTTCCATCATCACCCTCCATCCCTGCCTGGGACGTGAGCACAGGCAAGGTGAGGGGTGGGTTGGGTGTTTTCCCTGCAGCATTTCAGGACAGAGCAAGGACATAGCTGTCCCTTCCTTAGGCTGGCAGGGCCCTGGTGTGTTTCACAGGTGATTCCGTGGCAAATCTCACCCACACCAGATACTGAAACTGTCCCACTACAGAGATAGCAGTTTCTTGGAAAGTCGCCTGTCCACTGTGTGTTGGGGTTGTTGGCCGTGGGAAGGGGGATTGCTTTCCCTGCCCCTGCTGGAGGCCTACATTTTCATTTTACACTGGGCTCTACAAAATCATGTAGCAGACCGTGCCTAACCCGATTGCCAACAGATAGTTCTGGGTTTCACAGAGCTATGTGGGGCTTGGGGAGGGCTCGCAAAGTTCGATGTCCTATGTGTTCACACTTGAAGAGCATAGTGAAAGATGTGCCTCTGCAGGTTTTTCCTCTGCCATTAAATATCATAATAAACATCCATCCTGTGGGGGCACCTTGGTGGCTCAGTCAGTTAACCATCTGACTTTGGCTCAGGTCATGATCTCATGGTTCATGAGTCTGAACCCCAGGTTAGGCTCTGTGCTGACAGTGGAGAGCCTGCTTGGGATTCTCTCTCTCTCCCTGTTTCTCTGCCCCTCCCCTACATATTCTTTATTCTCCCCCCCCCTCAAAATAAATAAGTAAACTTAAAAAAAACCCACATTTATCAGCTGTGCGACATGGGGCACAAAGCCTCGGGTCACCATTCAAGCACTCTATGACATCCCTGGGTGTGCCACTCTATGATGGTATTGTCTGCTAAGCCACCTCCTCATCTACAGCACTTGGCTTTTTTGTGGGGGCAGGAGGGGGCGGCTAATCACTTCATTCTCAACATTATCGTATTGTATTTCCAGTGAAGAACTTGGGCCCTCCATGGATCCATTTCCATCCCTTCACTCTTCTTCTACTAACTACTGCTACTAATACTTACTATGATTATTCTTTTTTTTTTTTTGAGCATTTTTCTTATAGTGTGAACTGGCATGACTTTTAATTAATGCACGGTGTGTATGGTTCCATTCCATACTGTGAATGGGAATTATGCTGAGTTGGGGACCCTTCATGACTTTGTGTAGCTGAAAACATCCCTTGGGTGGATGAGGAAGTTGCCAGATCTCCACTGCCCTTGGTTCTGTATAGGCCAAGACTAACCACCACCCCCTCCCACTTTTTCCCCAGGCTGTACCCAGCACCCTCTTCTTCCCAATACATTGCTCAAAATTGGTTTCACTCTAATGTACAGTTCAGAATTGATTTTTTTAAGGAAATACTGTGAGAATAGTGCAGTCAGCCATTCTTGGTGAAGAAAATCCTACAAGAGTGGGGAAAGATGCAAGGGGGAGGAGGAAGATGAGAAGAGAGAGGGCAGAGGGGTGGCTCTCCTGCCCATTTTTAGACTATAACTAGTGTGGAGTGATTTCCCTTGCATTTTGCAGTATGCTTCTCGAAGCAAAATTTCCTCTCCAAACTTGGAAAACTTTGGGGTGTGCCTGAGAGCAGCTACCTCCAACTGTCCCACCCTCAACCAACTCTCTGTTAGAAGCAAGCTTTATGAAATAGAGCATTTCTAGAATTTCTAAAAACATATGGTATATTTTTCTCCTGGCAAAATCTGTCAGCCAAGTAGGGAGAGGTTCATGATGAAAGCTAAAATTTAGAAGCAACAACTCTTAGAAGTAAAATTTGTATTATTTCCTAAAGCCTCTTTTCCAAACAAAATGCTTTTCATATGGAGTTCTTCTACTGGGAACATTATTGAACACAGCTGCTTAGAGCAAAAGCACTCACTTTAGGTGGCAAGATCTCTGTTAGAAAAGGGAAGGAAATAGTCTGGGATGATCATTTCTACCTTGAATTGAGAGAAATGCTAGTTACTAATAGGACAAAATAGAGACTTACAGGTAAGATTTTTTTTTTAACTGAAGGAGATAGAAAAAACATGCTTTAATGGATGAGACCCAGAAAGTAAGTAATAAATAGTGGATTACTATAGAAAGCTTCTTGTTACTATTAATAATAGCAATAGTCATGGTCTGATATAGTATTAATTATTTAAAAAATCCTAGGAGGAAGGTTTTCTTTCCCCCATTCTACAGAAGAGAGAAGAAATGCACCGGGGCAAGGTTGTGAGAGCTGATTGCCCAGCCAAGACTTGGCAGAGGGGATTAAGCCCAAAGACTAAACCTCCAGCTCTTCACCACACCTTTACAGGACATGAGATAGAACTTGGGAAGCAACTGAAGGGTTTTCTCATTACCATGGCTTTGTTGGAATGGCCACCTCCTTGGAACTCAATGGTCCCAAAAGCATCCGTGGGGCTGAGTTGAGTGTGCTTGCTGATGGACCACTTCTCTGACTGGATGTCATTTCGGGAGAGGCGACTTTGATTTTTCTCATTCTGAAGAACGGAGACGCTAGGAGTGAGGCCCACATGCTGGCCAATCAGACGCCCGCAGCAACACCTGCAACATAAGAGGTCAAAGCGAACCCCCTGGATCAGCCATTACTGGAGAAATCTGCAAACCATAGTGAGCCAGTCCATTCTTAGGCAGAATCCCACAATACGGCTATACCAGGCAAATAGTGAACCCAGGATTTACCCGACAGAGATCTTTTCTTTTCTGCCAATTTTCGTTTTCCTTCAGCTGTATAAGCTGTAACATGCCTCCTGGCCTTTGCCACCCACCCCTTCCACATCTGCCATACTGTTTAGGATTGGAGCCTGCAAACAAAAGTCCTATAGATTTTTCTACTTCTCACTCCTCCCATCTATCAAATCTTGCGCAAAGGCCACTGCACAGCTTTGAGGGAAGAATTTTAATATGCACATTTAAATAAGGACTCTCACTCATATGTGAGTCACAACCTAACTTGTCTTTCCCCAATTGACATTCACTGTCAAATATCCAATACTAAGAATAAAAACCTACAGCTTACGCGTTCCTGAAATAATGGAAATATTATTTGCAAGATGTTTGAAAACAAAATTCACTACTTACATCATGAAAATGTCTTTCATACTTTTCCACCACCATTATAATACTGATACATATGCTTCATGCTTCACTAGTACCACGATTATAACTATTAATGACAATACTGATATATGGTTATCATTTATTGAATACTAATAATATGACATTCCTTTTAGGAGTAAAATAGTGCAGTTTTGAAGGTTAGGTAATTTGCTCAAGGTTACACAGCTAGTCTATAGGACTTTATAGTCTATATTTTAAATTACTTGATTATATGGCCTTTTCATAAAGGCATTTCCAGACAGTCATATGTTACTTCATCCCAAATGCTTCCTACCTAATATGCTGTTAATCTTTAAGGCAAAACCAGGAAGGTAAGTAGGATAGCTAAAGGTAAGATTAGTAGGATATTAAAAACGTACTTGGACAGAAATCTGAAGGTCTGCAGTCTAATTAGTAACCTTCTAGGAGTCTTTTATTTAAAAATACCTTTTCATTATGGCAGGGAATATTGGTACAAACTAAGCATTTTGATGAAATGCTTGAAAGGGAAAATGAATAACCATACTAAAAATATTTATAGCCCACTTATAGACAGCGATTAATTCCTTCCCAATGGGGTATCTGTTATTTTGTACAGGCTCTTAGAGAATTAACTGCAGGTGCGACACATTATATGGTGTATACATATAAGATTGCTTCAGAGATGTCCAGCAACGATTAAAAAAAAATGATCTTATTTTGACATTGGTTCCCTTGTAACGCATAGTGATTACTATTATAGTTTTGTTCCCATAATTGCTACTCTGTGTTCTCACTGTATTATAGAGACAGCAAGATTACCTATGGGGGTCTTTGGTGCTGGGTATGATGTGAACACATTCTCTTTTATAAAATGCTCTTTCTATCCAGGATTTCTGAGCCTGAAAAAAAAAAAAAAAGGAAAGGTGAATATAACCCACAAGTATTTTTGAGTAGGAAGCAAAAATTTCATAATCACATCATGATTCAGTATCTCATAAACTGAATTGAAATGATAGTTACTTCAAACATAAACACTGCATATAACAAAAACCAATGACTGCCAGAACCTGTTGACTAGGTTAACATTATAATATTGAGTCAAAGAAAAGGACCATTATAAAAAAAATGGTTAGTGATGGAACCTTATACAGATTCTTAAAGTTTTTTTGAAGAACAGAAAAACAATGCTAGTTACGGAGATAATGAAAAACACAGAGCAGTATGCTTATATTCCTGTACCTAACAAATATTCAGTGATGGGAAGAAATATATGTGAATAAGTATGAAGTTCTCGTGGCTAACACTTCCATTCGATTTTTCTTATACAAAGAAAGAGAAATGGTAAGAGAATTATATAACTCAAGAGCCCTAATCCATCATGGAGTTTTTCCTAAAATCCAAATTAGCAGTGCTTAAATACAGAAGGGGAAAAAGGAAATGGAAACATAGGAAGATAAATGTCTTTATCACAGTCAGAAATTTCACAGGTAATGCCTTTGGAAGGAAGGAAGATAGCACTTTTTCTTTTCTTTTTATTTTCACATGTCTTTAAGTACAGGAAACACAGCTTCTTAGAATGGGCATTGTTGGGACTGTCTGCCCAGAAGTCCAGCCACTGAGATTGGTTCCCAGAAGGATAAAGGAAGTTCCAGCAAATTGTACCATCTTTGTTCCCAAGCATAGTGTCCATCGTGCAGCTTTTACCAGCATTGGAAAGAGTAGAGGAGTCTCCCATGAGATCCTATAAACTACTCAGAAGATTCCTTCTCTAAGCATTTAAGAGGGAAGTTGTTGGAGCATCCTGTAAGGTTACTTCTACATGACATCATCTTTTCTCTAACACAGTATTAGGGCTAAATTCATACCTTTGAAATATACAGGCCCAAAGTGCAACTTAGTGATTTGCTTGGCCTCAGTGACCAGTGTTGACTGTTACAAACCACCATGTGTGGCCCTAATTGATATTGACTCTGCCAAGGACCTAGACATCTGTATAAACTGTGCAAAGTTCTCATTTGCTCTCAATCCTTAGTCTTGCATCTCCCTCCTCTCTTGTGATGGGAGTCTATGTAAGCACGCAGCAGTGAAGGCCATGGTTACCTCATATGACAAAGCACATTGTAAAAGTGGCAACATGGGGGATGCCTGTGGGGTACAAAGGAGCTGCATCCTGTTTCAGTCATGGTCACAAGTGGTCACACAGTCACATTTGTCAGGGTTTATGCACCGTCTACATGAAGAGGAGCACCCATCCTGTCTCAGAGATCCCTGGGTCCAGGTGGCCCTCTGCACCTGGAAGGTGCACCTCCTCACACCTCCTCACACCAGGAAGGTAACATTTGCAGTTCTCTTTGTCAGCTAGGCATGAGAAAGGCCCCAGTGTCTGTTCATGGAAATTTTTCTTCTCAAATATATAGGA
Organism: Panthera tigris; assembly: GCF_018350195.1. Taxonomy (NCBI): domain Eukaryota; kingdom Metazoa; phylum Chordata; class Mammalia; order Carnivora; family Felidae; genus Panthera; species Panthera tigris. Next base: position 13,181,661 of record NC_056672.1, read on the forward strand.
AAAGCCAGTGGTTGCATCTTTGCAACAGAAATGAGCTGAATGGCGTAGATAACCAGGCTTGATCTTTGTGAAAAGCCTGTAAGTTAAACTATTCATAGGCTGTGATTTTTCCTAGACACTGAATACTTTCATTGATAACATCTCTTGGCAGACAGACGGTAAAAATATTCCTCACTGGACATTTGAAACCAACTTTCCCTACACCTCGGGGAGCAGAAAAGGGAGAGTGTAATTCCTTTCTTCTTTGTGGATCACTTTGGCTAGAATTCAGAAGGATCTTTTGGGGAAGCATCTGCAAATTTGGGGGAGTGCTAATCAATACTCCCCGAGACACAGCAGTATCATGAATACAGTGTGAGTTCTGCTGTTAGAAAATGTGGCATGAGTGGGACTCTACGGCATGGACAAAGTCACATAATTTTGGGGGTCCTCAGCTTTTCTGATCTATAAAATGGGCACAATAATAATAGCTGACACACTGAGTTGTTAGCATTATTATTTGGGTACCATGTTTCATTTCAAGAAAAGGGACCACTGGGTTGGTTCTGGTACTAAAAGTTCTGACACACATTCAGACAAGAGCACTATGAACCCTGCTCTAACAGAACTGACCTCGTTTGATCTCTCTCTGCCTGGAGGATGATCAGCCTAGCTGACCACTAACAAGGTATACAGAATAGTTATTGAACTTCCCTGAGTCTTTTCTATAACATAAAGATAATTATAGCTACTTCAGAGCATTGTTGTATTTACTGAAGCACCTGATTCAGGGAGAACACCTGGAACTCAGTAGGCACTCGATACTTAATATTATGAAGGGCTCATCATGTGCCTGGAATTGTGCCATATACATGTATCATCTCCATAGATCCTCATAAGAATGCCATGAAGGACGTGCTACTATTATATCCATTTTACCATTGAAGAAACTGAGGCAGAGAGATGCACCAAGTTTAAACTTGGACAGTATGACTCCAGAGTTCATACTCTTCTTACCCAGTCTGCTAAACTGCCTCTCCAAATCACACATTATTGATACTAAATACCCTTGATCTGGGCAGTGCCATCTGGGCATGCCTGGGAGCGCCTTGGTATTTGGACAGTGCTGGACTCCTAGAGGCATAGCTTAGAACCAGCCCATACTTGGATCTTTCCCTCTTTCTATCCTCACACGTAGAGTAATAAACCCTCCACTATCTGTTCTACCTCTCCCCTTAGGATAAAGGACTGGGGTGGGAGATTAGGAAGACCGCATAATAGGAGCAAGAAGTAAAAGAAGGAGGATCATTACAACAAATGATCCTCTAACAAAGAAATGTAATTACAACAGGATTCACAACATGAGAAGAGGGGGGACCATGGCGGATGAATTAGACTTTTCAAGGACACCTTGATTATTTCTCTCACTCATGGATCCCAGTTTCAACTTGGATGGTCCTGCAAGTTCTACTCAGAAATACTACATAGAGTTTCCGACTCTACTTAGTTTCTAAAAATAATGTGACTTGTTGCAGTTTAGCACCCTCATTGCCTTTTCAAAGGTGAAAAACCTACCTCACTGTTAGCAAAAGGAATGAACATCAGTTTCCAGTTTATTACAAGCAGATTAACAATTCCCCTTGTAAAGGCATGGAAAATTGCAGGGGCAGGGGAGGAAATGTAATATAAAAAAATATCTCCAACATTCATAATTGAATTGGATTCTTTTAAGAAGAAATTTATAATATATAATAGAAAGAATGCATGTAAAACACATGAATTAGGAATTCTACAAAGTATATGCATAACTGACTACGCTCTACTGTGGGCTTTGCTCTATTGTGCTTTTTATTCAGGTTTTCAGTGTGGGTAGATCTTAGATTTTTAAAGTTATTTTCTTGGAGAGGGCAAATTTAAAGTATAATCATAGTTTAACTTGTTCCCTAAACTAATTCCCTTTTCTTTTGTCCCAAGGCTTTGAACTGCTTTGTGTGAGTTTTATACTTGCCCTCGGAATCCAAGTTAGTTAGCTCAGAATGGCTATCCTTGTTGTTAGAAAGCATGAAATAGTTTTGACATGCCATGTTTCTCATTGACCCTTTAATTCTCTTCTAACGCAAAACTTCAATGGACACTACGCCCTAAAATCTTTTATTTTTAAATATCCTTCGGAAGTCTCATGTATTCTTAGAAAAGATGGCTTCTACCAGACCTTAGAAAGCCACTTTGTACGTTCTTTTCTAAAGGTAGAATGGTCACATCGCCGTGACTGAGCTTGTGAAGGGCTATTTTCTTTCTTGTCTTTCTGCATTATCAGTCATGTGTGATGTGTAACAGGGAAGTGGTTTCAAAGGCTAATAATTAAAGGAAATAATACTGAAAGCAAAAATGAGGACATTCACATTTTGAACAAAGTATAATGATTACCCTCAAAGAGTAAAGTACTAACTTTGAAAGTAAAATGTACAGTCAGTAAAGAATAAAAATGATAGAAACAAGCAAACAAAAGCTGTAAATATTGCCTTCAAAAGAAAAAAAAGATTAAGTTATTTCACTTAGGCACGTTTCAATTCTTTCTCACAAAGGCTCTGCTACAAACATTAATTCCCCAAATTACTCTGATGCTTCTTACTTCCGACTCCCCACCAGCTCCAGAATCAAGAACTTCTCCAGGCAGGACTGGTTTACAAGCACATACATCGAGTATGCACTAAATCTTATTCAATCTGTCTCCAGAATGTCTTGGAAAGTGCTACCGCAATCCACCCTAGAGCTGGATAACTTAACAGAACGACAACAACCCAGACCAGTAACCACAAGATTAGAAGAGAAAAAAATTCGCTAACTTCAGAGGAACAAATTACAAGTGAAATGTTACTATATTCCTTCTTTGGAGACTCTCCTGTTTCAAATGTACACTCTGTCCTGATCAGAACAAAACCCCAAAGACCCAAAGGAACTGTGTGCCTAGGTTCATTTTTGACTTTTGCTTTCCTTCAGCATCTCCCTGGGCATTCCTTTGGTCTTCCTGCAGGCCCCCACTCCCCCCCCAATCCACTCCTGGGAGGCTGAACAAGAAGAAAACGAGCTGAAATCATTTTACCTGAGCACTGACTCTTGGGTGGCGGCAGGGACAGTCTCACGAGCGGCGCCTGTTGCTTTCATTTTGCTGCGTCTGGGGCTGGTCATCCCGTTAATAATGCTCTTATGACCGCCCACTGGAAAAAAAGCCACTTGCCCAGCTCTTCCCCCAAGAGACGTTTCAAGTAAGCAATGAACTTGGGCAGATTAGCCCCTTGGAATGTGCCGCTTTGGGATTAGCCTCACTAAGAATCCCATGGACATTCCCTTGCAGCCCTCAAATACTGCTTGATTTGAACATCTAATCTGACGCCAGAAGAAAAACAAATCCCCGGAGAGATCGGATTTAACTGGCACAAGTCCTGACAGGCTCTCCCCCCTTGGCTTTTTCCATTTTCAGAGAGAAGCTTTCTGCAAGTGCGATAAGGTGTTCTGAGTTCTGAAAAGTTCAACTTGGGAAAGCAAATCCTTCTAAAGAAACAGTGTATTAATGCTCTGAGTGGTTCGAACACACAAGGGGCATTGTTCATTCCTCCCCAAAGAATGGAATGATAGCATTTCTTTAAAGAGGAACTGCTAAAAACTCTGAATGTTTCAAAGGACTGGTCTGGTCCCTGAAAGGGAACACAAGTAGAATAAAGTTGGACTTTGTCAGCGTCTTTCCACAACTTCTAAAATGTCAATAAAATGATAAGACTTGTCTGATCACACCTCTCATCCTTGGCCCCTCCCTGACAATTGCAAATGTGTGACTGGAAACCTACACTGTCCTGTTTCCCTATGAAAAAGAGATGAGCCGGGACCATTCCAGATCATGGACGCAGACTTTAGGCAGGATGGTGTCTGCCTGGGGTGGCCCGACTGGGAGCTTCTGGCTCACACAAAAAGGTCCCTTTCAAACATCATCCAAGAGTGAATTTTTTACCTAACAGTAGTTCTTAACTAGATAAGTGAACAAATTGGGAGAGTAAAGAGCTCTGATTTCAACAAGGCAAAAATACTTTTTAAAAAAGTAAATATATAAGCATTTCATCTCCAAAGGATTTATCTCCTCCCTTCCAGAGAGAAGCCAGAGCAGAGGGGCGCCTGGTTTTGAGTCCCGAGTCAGGCTCTGCACTGACAGTGCAGAGTCTGCTTGGGATCCTCTCCCTCTCTCTGCCCCTCCCGGGCTCTGGTGTGCTCTCTTTTGCACGTGCACGCTCTCTCTCAAAAATAAGTAAACATTAAAAAAAAAAAAAAAAAGAGGTCAGAGCAGAGAGTTGGTATTTATGGTCAACAATAGGGACTGTAAATCTGTGAGGGCAATGCCACTTTGATCTTTTATTTCCCTGAAAATACCTAGTATGTGTTAAGAGAACATTCACTGGTAGTCACAGTGTGAACTGGATGACTTATTCCAAACTTGGATGGAATACTTAGCCTTCTCCTGGCCTCTCTGCTGTTTCCAGGATTGATCTCCTTCAAACTCCGGTCTCTCACATACCAAGTTCACCCCAGACACAAGAGTCAATAAACTACCTAATGACATTCAACTGAGGATGCAGTAAAATCAGCAAGACGTTCAAGTGAAACATCAGACTGAGCTTCAGCATTAAATGTGTGATGGAGAAGTCCCTTCGCTTGTCTTCAGGAGCTGGCTACAGAATAGTGACAGCCTTGGTAATGTGCATCCCCTCCTTTCACGCAGCAGTAACACTCCTATGCATTTTATTCTCAGGGAATCACCAGAGATGTGAGCCACAGAGATGTTCACTGCGTCTTTATTTATAACACAGAAAAACTGGAAAAAGTTCAGCAAGGGGAAGCTAATTGAACTAGGCTCATGCTGTTGGATGATGATCATAATCAAGTTTCAGAAAACTAATTACATACAGAAATACATATTTTCACATTCTTGTGTGAGGCAAGCAGGCATAAAAGAGGAAGTGAAGAATAATTATAAATTTTAAATACAGACAGACATGATAGGTAGGAAATACACTTAAAGGGGAGACTAATTTTTTATTTTTTTAATGTTTATTTATTTATGAGAGAGAGGGAGAGACAGAGTGTGAACAGGGGAGGAGCAGAGAGACAGGGAGACAGAATCAGAAGAGGCTCCAGGTTCTGAGCTGTCAGCACAGAGCCTGATGCGGGGCTCAGAATCACAAGCTGGGAGATCATGACCTGAGCCCAAGTCAGACTCTTAACCAACTGAGCCACCCAGGCGCCCCAAACTGGAACTAATTTTTATTTTCTTCCTTTTCTTTTTCTAGATTTTCCTAAATTTTCCCCTCTAACCATACATTTGTAGCCATAAAACTAAATTCTTTGTGGACAGATCTCCAGATTTCTTAAATTTCAACTATTAAGCTTAAGATGACAGGAATTCACTAAGAAGAGTAGTTCAGGAAGTGACTTAGGAAGAATTCAGTCAAAAGAGAGGGCACTTGGCTGCCTCACTCGGTAGAGTGGATGACTCTTGATCTTGGGGGTTTTGAGTTTGAGCCCCACGTTGGGTGTAGAGATTACTTAAAAATATAGAGAGTGGCACCTGGGTGGCTCAGTTGGTTAAACATCCAACTTTGGCTCAAGTCATGATCTCATGGTTCATGAGTTTGAGCCCTGCATCACGCTCTGTGCTGACAGCGCAGAGCCTGGAGCCCGCTTCCGATTCTATGTCTCCCTCTCTCTCTGCCCCTCCCCCACTCATGCTCTGATTCTCTCTCTCAAAAATAAGTAAGCATTAAAAAAGAAAGAAAGAAAACACAGAGGGCTCAGTGGGGAATAGTTGGAAAGAAAATTTCTGTATGGTGCTGGATGAGACTTCTCGAGTTTAAAGGAGGTGGGGGAAGGAAGGGATCAGAGAAGAAAAGGAAAAAGACAAGAAATGGGAGAGAGAGAAGAGGAGGAGGGTTGGTGGGCAGGCAAGCACCTGAGAGACAAGAAGCTGGTAGGCTGTAGACTATCTGTGTGACTGAATGAATTTGTTATAGATGATCCCTCCAATGTAAGAAATATTTTAAGATTTCAGCTTTCTTCAACCCCCTTCATCATCAGATGCTACTTCAAACCTTCATCTGATTTACTTTAAATCTTGAATTCCCTCCCATTCACACTGCCCTTGTATTGTTCTTAACTCTATTCTCTCTCATCTTACTTATATATATTTTTTTTCTTTTTGCTTCTTTTCCTTTATAGAGGGAAATGTTTGATAGGGACCAGAACATGTGGCATCTTCCACGAACTTTATACCAAAGACAAAAACATTATCTTTAGAACCATGAGCATTTTTGTTTAAGAATGGGAAGCCCCAGGTAAAGTCAGCACAGAGATGCTTTCACAAGAGGCCGCAGATGATCTCCAGGACCCTTTGATTTGAGAAGGTAATTAGTTCCACAGAGACTTGTAGCTCTCGGCCATACTGTCCATATGGGTCTTTTTAGAATCTCTTATGCATCACCCAACAATGCAACTCCTGACAGGGTACATTTCTAGCCTGTTTCAGATGTAGTTTACAGAGAATATAATCTGAATACTAACAAGAGGAAACCACAAGGGTAATGCTAACTATGGTTGTTCTTTACGTAGTGGCAGAATACATCATCCTCCTAATTCATCATTAAAGAAAAAGATCATGCTCAGATAGAATATACTAAAAACTTTCCACTGGTACTTAAATCAATTTTAAAAATGGAAATCAGATTTTCTACAAGCAGCAACTAGATTTTGACATGAAAAAAATGCCTATTTCACTGTCATAAAGATGTCCAAAGCATTTACTTTTTCCTGGAGGTCCACATTTGACAACAGCAACAAAAAGAACATGATGTGGAGTGGGAGTCAGCAAACATTTTCTGTAAGGGGTCAGATGGTTAATAATTTAGGCTCTTTGTGGCACCATTTATCTCCACCATTGTAACAGCAGAGTTACCAGCAGAGACAGAGTACGAACAGCAGAGGGGCAGGGAGAGAGGAGGACACAGAATCCAAAGCAGGCTCCAGGCTCTGAGCTGTCAGCACAGAGCCCAACACAGGGCTCGAACTGACAAACCGCAACATCATGACCTGAGCCGAAATTGGACACTTAACCGACTGAGCCACCCAGGCAACCCTTTGATGGGCATTTTTAATAGCTGGGTTTATGTTAATATATAATATATATGCAGTGGCTAAACCTGTACTTTAACAAATGCTATTCCCTGGGGACATGCATTTTCCCTTTTGGAGTTGGGAAAAAATGAGTCTGTTAAAAATGTTTAATAAATTAGAATAAAAATCATTTGTAGATCAGAGACAAATCATGATGTATCACAAAAGTGACTGGAGTTTGGGAAACACAGGAACAATCCTTCTTAAGTGTTCCTTGTTTTCATTCTAACGCTTGACAATAAACACACTGTGGTCTCTAACATTTAGAGTTGCAGTTGACCTATAAAGTAAAAATAATGCTAGAGAAACATCACAAAGCCAGCTTCCTCCAGAGCGTGCTGCCACCAGTATGTTCTTCCTAAAATAATCGATTAGAACACCCCTCAGTCAGTACCCTTCTGTGGCTCCCCATCCCCTGCATGATCATGTCAGTTCAGTAATTAAAACCTTTAGGAAATGGCTTTGGAGGTAACTTTATTACAATCTCTCCCTTTTCCTCCAAATCTTTGAACACATTGTGCCCCAGCAAACTAAATTATTGATTGTTCCCCTAATGTACCATGTTATTCCACACTTCTCAACCTTTGAATATGCTGTCCCATTTGCCTGGAAATGCTAAGTTCTGGGTTCTATACTTAGTCAATGCCTCTTCGTTCTTCCAGACTCTGTACAAAGTACTGTGTATTCTAACAGGCTCGGCTGCCCAGTGCCAGACACAATGAATCACCACAACTACTATTCCACTTCTGTACCTCACCCCTACTTCCATTAGGGGAAAAGTCATACGGTATATAATTATTGATTTTCCTGTCAAAATTGATAATCATTCATTGTCAATTTCCCCTGTAAATACTCAGTACTCCAGGTCTGTTATGGAGAGAGAGACAAAGACAGAGTGCGAGCAGGGGAGGGTCAGAAAGAGACGGAGACACAGAATCTGAAGCAGGTTCCAGGCTCCGAGCTGTCAGTACAGAGCCCAATGCAGGGCTCAAACTCACAAACTATGAGATCATGACCTGAGCCGAAGTCAGATGCTTAACCAACTGGGCCCCAATTTCTCATTTTTAATAAATCATCTTTGGGGGAGAATTCTTCATGCCCTGAAATTATTTATACCAAAATTCACATTATAGCCTCTACAACTTAAATCATAGACACCTTAACATAAAGTTAAATTATATTTTTATTACCAGATTGGGAAAAAATTCAATAAGTTATGCTTTACAATTATAAATGAAACTCATTTTTTATCAATAGGTAATGCTGTGTAAATTATACTTAAACACATTCAAAATTTTTATGTAGACGTTAATACGAATATATATAGGAATGTTAATCTCACAGGCATTTTCATAAACCACTTAAAAATATGTTTCCATGTTTCTTTGGAAAATTGTTTCCTCATCATAAAGCAGCTAATCACTGCTTGGCGATAATACATCATACTTATAAAGAATTTTACAGTTCACAGAATGCTTTCATAAATAGCATTTCATGAAATATTCCCAGGAACTCCATAAGGCAGGTATTATAAAATTCCATTACCCAAATAAAAAGCTGGGGCTTACAGAGGTTAAGCATCGTGCCAAAGTTATACATCAGCTACTGTGTTACCCTGAGAAACCCAAAGTCTTGTGCTCCTATTGGGGTACAGTGAACCCTGCATCTCTTTATATTTTGTGGGTGATTTTAGGGGTGCTGAATGACCCTTTTCTTCTCTGTAGTGCAACAAGGATGTTGTCATCATCCTGATCTTAACAAAAGTATACATACTTCATCAAGCCTAACAGACTTGAAAATTTGAATGAGGATGTAGATCTCTATTTCAAAACATCCCTTTTTTAGTCAAGGATTAGCCACTTGTTTGAAAGTAATAGCTGTGTCCATAGATGGTAACATAAATACTTAACAGCCACATACATACTCTCAGGGACTTGACTGCCTCCATCGACAGAAAAACAGAGCTACAGTAGTGCTGACCCCGTAAAACTGCTGTACGTCTTTTAAGAGATAATGATAGGAGAAACTTCAGAGAAGGAGAAAATGAAAGAAAAACTCACGATCAACAAAACTAGGAGAATGACACACTCCATAAGAGCCAGGATGTTTAAAATGATGAGTCATTCGTTGGAAAGAAGTGTCTGTGTAATAGTGTGGGTGCACAAATCGTGGCGGGGCGGGGCGGAGGGGGGTCTGTATTCATGGAGGCTGCTCCCATGGGAAACACAACTTTGTTTTCTATCAAGTAAATGAGGAGCTGGAGCGAGGTGAAGTCCTCCTTTATGCCCTTAATTCTGTTTACCTTACTACTCATTCCTGAGCTGTTCTGACTTTGTCAGGAGCCAAAGAAATAGGCTGAGTTGTGAAATGGAAACATTTTGTGTTATGTAGAAATGTGGAATTTACATGACAAATAACATCATAGATTCAGAGGCTAATTTCTATTTTGTTTACCTCTCTTGTCCTGGAAGGACCAAAGACTTTGAGAAGAGGGTAAGGATGGATGGGTAGCTGTAGTTGTATTTGTAGTAGAATTCCCACATCAGGATTCACTACTAAGGAAGCCAGTCCCCTTTCTCTGTCCCACCCTCTGTGTGTGTGTGTGTGTGTGTGTGTGTGTGTGTGTGTGTGTGCATACACACACATAGATAAAGTTTAAGATATAAACAAAAAGAGGTATCTGTGGCTCAGTGAGTTGAGTGTCTGACTCTTGATTTCTGCTCAGGTCATGATCCCAGGGTCATGGGATCGATTCCTGCATCAGGCTCTGCGCTGTGTGTGAAGCCTGCTTAAGATTCTCTTTCTCTCTCTCTCTCTCTCTTTCTCTCTCTGCCCCTTTCCCCTGCTCACACTTTCTCTCTCTCAAAATAAATAAACATTAAAATATACATACAAATACATATTCGTATTTCTATATCTATCTCTATAATACATAATATATTCTATATTCTATATTACTGTTTTATGTTGTATTCATATTTTTATATTACATTTGCTCTTAATTTTGCATATTATATTTTTAAAATATATTTTATAATTATTAAAATATATTTGTAATCCTATATTTACATATATTTATAAATATTTTTATATATACATTTTGAAGTTATTTTTAAAATTCTTATCATTCTAACTACTTTAAAGTATTTTGATTTATCTGAGATACTGATTTATCTTAATCAATGAGTGATTTCCGTTCTCAGGTCAAACTCTTTACCCCCACGAGGGAAAGACCTAAATCTGGCTGTGGGATTTTATTCCTAAAATTCTGATTGTCTTTATCCATTCAAAGCTGTCATGAGGCAGAGCCTGGTGGAAGCATGACTGATCAGGAGTCCCGAAATACACATCTCAGCCATGGCTTGTTGGTGACTATGTGTGTGATCTTGGGGAAAGGACTCAATCTTGGTGATCTGTTGGGTCAACCTCAGTTCTCAGAGCTGGGGACTCAGCGAGTCAGAACCTGACAACTTTGTTGTGAGTCCCTCATTACTGTCTACAGAGTACATGTAGAGGCGTTTTGAAAATGAGGGTTTTTTTTTTATTTTAATTTTTGCAAATTCGTGGAACCATTATTCTTTTGATAACAAAAATGTAGCAGAGAGCACACGGTTTTGTGCCTACTGAGACAAAGTACATAAGGAGATTTGAATTAATAAATAATCCCTTAAAGAATTCTCACTAGATGCCAACAATTCTTAAGAATGCCCCCGGTTTAGCAATCTGGCACACATGAGAAGTTCTAATTCTGTTTCAGTAAGATTCCAAGTATTATTAAGACATTATTACAATTAATTAATATTTGACATTTCTAGTTCTGCCATTGGGAGAGTTTTCAAGACCAGTTCTCTTCCCTCATCCACCACCAAATGATAAATCAAATCTTGGTGATCATTCAGATCAGAATATGCAGACTGCCTGTGATTTGTACTTTTTTCTAAAACCTAACAATCAAGCATTATTTAACTGGAGAGACTGAGATCAAATCAATCTCATTTTCATCATCAGAAGTAAGTTATAAGCAAACAGATCCAGCAATGTCAATGTGAAACTTCCTATTACTCTCTGGAGATGAAAAATTATTAGGTGTTAAGTTAATGCAGCATAGGTGTATTTCTGTCTGATAGCCATCTTTCTCTAATTACTAGATTGTTAGCTAGAAAATAAAACCATCCACATAAATTCAGCCTCTGCTTATGTTGTACGAAAGTTTTAAGATGGTTCAAGTTTATTAGGCCTAGCTTCAAAATACTGTCCTTGTCTTCTCTTACATACTCAATACCAAAGCTCGTATCTTTTTCATTTATTCTTATCTTTGTATAATATAAAATCTCTATGGAAGATTTTAGGACCTGGAAGATATAAATACATATGCTAGCTTTTTCTAAATATATTAATTTAAATTTGATGCACCTAGAAATGAACACAAATTCAAAAGTAGGTATAAAAAATGACAGTAGGTAGTACAGAAATACAGATTCAATCTCCAATTTGTGTTCCATTGGATGGCAGCATGATTTTTTTCTCCTCTATTTTCGTAGCACCTCACCTCACTCTAATGTAGAGAATTCCAATCTTTGAATATTTGATACCAAAATGAATGTCTGATAGCAATATTCTTTTGAAAGAAGCTATGCTAATAAAGATATTTTATTTTATTTTTAATTTTTAAAAATTTTTTTGTTTATTCATTTTTGAACGACAGAGAGACAGAGCACAAGCCGGGGTGAGGCGGAGAGAGAGGGGGACACAGATTCTGAAGCAGGTTCCAGGCTCTGAGCTGTCGGCACAGAGCCCGGCGTGGGGCTCTAACTCACGAACAGCGATATCATGCCCTGAGCTGGAGTCGGACGCTCAACGGACTAAGCCACCCAGGTGCCCCATAAAGGTATTTAAAAAAACACACTGTACTGGCTTCCTAATTTGTCCCCCTCGCTGTCCATCTAGCATGAATCTCTTTTTCCCTCTTAAAGAGATTTTCTTGGACCAGTTTTAGGTTTGAGGAAAAATTGAACAGAAATACAGAGAAGACTCATTTTTTCCCCACCCCCATGGTTTCCATCTTATTTAACATCTTGCACTGGTGTGCTACATCTGTTCCAATTTATGACCTGATATGGATACATTTGCCTTAACAAAACCCACAGTTTATATCAGGGGTCACACTTTGTGTTGCACAGTTCTCTGGGTTTTTGCCAAATGCATAGTATCATGACTCCATCATTGCAGTATCATGTGGAACAGTTTTAGTAATGGCTGTTTAAAATAATGAACTGGCTCGTGACATTCCCTGGCCCCCAAATCATCCAGCTTGTCACTTGTCACTACTTCTAGAAGAAAATCTAGATCCTCAACTGGTCCTCAGTCTTGCATAGTTTCCTCATCCCTGCTCACTCCCTCCAGCCACACCAACCTCCTTTCAGATCCATGACTGCTCCAAATAAAAAGACAGAAGAGTAAAAATGTCATTAGTCTTTAATTTGAATACTACTTTTTGAGGAAACATGAACAGATAATATTCACCACCTGGGTGAAGGGGGTTGTGGACGATTTAATGTTTCAATGTTTCAAATGTAAATTTTCATAAGCAGCAATTCTTTACAGATTTATTTAAATAATAATGTGATCTAAGATTCCTATTGGCACATGAGGGCTAAGTGTAATAAGTGTTCAGTAAGTAAAGTCAGGTCATTAACGACTGGGAAATTATGGAGCAGAGATGAAGTATCCTGATTCACCTACCAACTTAAACTCCAAGCCCTAAGTTTGCAAGAGATGTTTGGTCCTTTCCCCAATATTTAGTAAAACTTGGGAGCCACACCTTTTTTTTGCTAGCTCATGATGTAACTGCAAAGGAAAGTCATAAATATACACACACACACTCTCTCACACACACTGTCTTTTATTCAAACAAGTATTTCTTTTTCCTTTTCCTTTTTGTTTTGAGTACCACAGGTCATGCTGATGTGGACATGACTGTTAACTACTGACCCTCCCTGAGGTCCCAGTAAATGAAGAACAGTAACAAAGTAAGGGACACATATAAATGCACACGTATGCATTGTGTCCCACTTGGGATCCCAGAATTAGCTATTTGAAGGTGAATTATTACGAGAGAGGGTATGCATTTCACAAATGTACAAATCCAACATTTCATAAGGGAGAACCAGGTAGAGAAAACAGCTCTCTGTGCTTACAATTCTCAGGGCAGAAATCTTTCAACAACCATTAAGAATAAAACATAGGGGCACCTGGGTGGCTCAGTTGGTTGAACGTCCAACTTCAGCTCAGGTCATGACCCCGTGGTTCATGGGTTCAAGCCCAGCATTGGACTCTCTGTTGGCAGTGCAGAGCCTGCTTCGGTCCTCTCTCTCTCTCTCTCTGCCCCTTCCCAGCTCACACACACTCTCTCTCTCAAAAATAAATAAACACTAAAAGAATAAAATTAAAAAGAACAAAATGTAAAGAAAAGCTTTGTTGCAGAGGTAATTACACTTCATTAAAGTTGATGCTACCTAGAGCCTGACTCTGACCACTACAGGGAGAATTTGAAAATGGGCCATCAGACCTGGATTTGCTTATTTCTTAATTAATTTACATCAGCATTCAAGAACATCTGTTGAACACTAAATCATGTGCAAATGTTTTTTAAGCTGCAGAAGAAGTACAAAACTTTACGAAGACCCTACTTTTCAGTTTATGCTGTGTTCCAGAGCAATGCTTTTCAAATGATTTGTGGGGAAGGATCATTTAAAGTAAGTGTTCAATCCATTAAAAACTTTTTTATAAAATGCCCTAAAATGATGATGCCTGTGGACTTTGTGGTAGTGGCGAATCGCTGTAAAAATTTCTAGTTGTTCATTCTCAATTTTTGCCATTCTCTCATTTTTCACAAGCAGGTTGGGGGCTGGCACCAGCTTGCAGACCGTAAGGCACCACCCAGTTTTGGCCAAGAGAAGTATCTGAGCTGAGTCTGGCAGACAGCTGGTGCAGAATAGACACTTAAATGATTTTTGTTGTGTTTCGAATTAATTAAATTTGTCCTTCACCATTTCTATGATTTCAGGGAGGTGGCTTCAATTTAATTACCTATTCCCATGCTTTCTACTTCTTAAGATTTAGCTTTAATTTTCCTTTCTTCTGCTCTTTCCATCTCCACAATGGAAAAATGTTCCCTCCTGAGCTGCAAGTACGTACTTTTCTTTCCCTGCCTGTTACCACTTTCTGTCCTTATTGATGGTGCACAGTTATTTTATATCCTCACATGCTCACTTAGGGCAGTGGCCATATCTACTTACCTTTTTACTCTCTTCCCTTACCCCAGTGCCTGGTCCCTAATAGACTCTTAAGAAATATTTGTGAAAAGAGTGGATAATACTATATAGTTATCAAGAAAATAGATCACTCAACTGTGGATGGAGCATTCTTTAAGATGTTCATCAATGGACACTTTACTCTTCTGTTTTCCTGACATGCTCTGCACCAATGGAACCGTCAAGTCTTAAAATACTGGGCAAAATGAACCCATCGGTCTTAAAGTATTGCCACTGAATTGGCTGAGTGATTTACTGGATCACATGTTCACACACACCATGCAGGGGCATGCGCGCGCGTGCGCGCACACACACACACACACATACACACACACACACACATTTCTTTTTGTTGTTGCTGGGATCTGGTAGACACGCTCCAACCTCTGCTTTTACCAATTCTGCATTACAGAAAACATACTGAAAAGCAGTGAAAAGAGAGAAATATATAAAAATGTATTAAGTCTCCACCCTTCCTTTTGTTGGCATTAAAGCTTACTAACATATTTGAAGAACAATGGGTCCATACTATCATTCTTGAATGTCTGGAAATCATATTTTTGGAGTCTAAGGAAAAAAATCTTAGAAAGTCTTTTGACTGCAATATGTTATTTTGAAGGTACAAGAAGTCTTTTCTTAGTGTTAGATGTCATTATTTAAATCCAACCATTTGTTAAGTAGTATAATTGCCCGTCAATTATGTTTTCCCACTGAATTTAGATGTTATACCACTTTTCTGCTCAAAAATCTTCAAGTCATAGAAAATACAGGCTAATGTAGATGATACGAAAAATAATTATAGTCGTGTAATTCAAAATAACAGAGAAGATCAGAACCTTTGTTTCTTAGATAGCCTTTAAGTGATGGTCCTTGCCAGCCTCTATTGTATCCAAACAGAAAGTTCTGCATTTTCTGTGTTAAAAAAATGAAATGGTTCCAATAGAATCCCAAATAGCTGGATGTTAGTTGGTATTTGCATATGTGTGGAGTTCTGTATGCCCTGGATGGGCTTATATGATTAATTAGTCCAAATGATTGAGGACAAAATCTTGAAGGGCTTTGTTCAGTTTAATTCTATGGCTCCCTTTCTTTGTGTTCTTCGATGCACAAATTTACCTGCATCTGTACGGCTCTGCTCATGATTTAACATTTAAGACCTAACCGATGCATTCCTCAAGACACTGTTACTATCACCCTGAGTCCCTGTGCCAGGCATCGAAACAAATCATTTGGAGAACATCCACGTGAATGCTAAATCACTCAGTTAGTGATTTTGCTTATAGTCTTCTTTCCTAGAATGCTTGGGAAAAAAAAAGAGAGAGAGGCAAAGCGATAGCCTGCTTGTGTTTCTGATTATGATCAGTCGCAAAGTATTCCACTGCCTCAGTTTCTCCTTTTGCAAACCTAAAGCATACTGCCCATCTCTTGTTACCTCCCAAGGGACTGTGGTCTGGATTGATAATGTGATGACAACCCTGGATTCTTTGAGTATTATATGAGGACTTGTTAGCTGCCGCACTGGCTCGTCCTTTGCAAAATAAAACATTCTTTGAAGTGTTTTTCGTACAACCAGTGGCAGAATTTAAGCAGTTTTATATTACATTCTTGTTTGACTTATACCTAAGTGTCAATTTTCTTTGGATTAAAATGACTCTGTATAAATTAATGTGACTTTAAAAAAAAGCACACACACACATACATGTGACCAACTATTAGGAGTTTTCTGAGTTTAAGTTAACATGGAATTTGATTACACAGTGCATTCTGGGGCTCTGCCACAGCAGGCTGTGGACACCAGGCAGGCTGATTATGACTTAAGCATTGTTTCAATGTGATTTTGCAAAGGATTTCATTTAATGCAGATTAGTAAGTTTATTAAGCTGTTGATAATTGAAGCCTCTTAGGTTTGATAAGTACCATCCAGCAAGGTAGATTAGTGGGGTTTAATTTGTTGCTCTCAAATAGCAAACAAAGACTTAGCAGAATAATTACATCTCCTCAGTTGGGCTAATAAAAGGCGACATCACAATGGTGCTTTTGACCATTTCTGCATTTCTGCAGTTTGCGCTGGAGTATGGCCTTTCGTGTTCTGTGCGTTTCTCGCAGGCGACACCCAGATCTCTCACCTGCAAATTACTTCATTTCTAGACCAATTAAAGATGTGGTCACATGAAACGTGAGCCATGAACACAAATATTCACTTCAGACCAGGCTTCCTTCTACCTTAGTCACAACTTTGCCATTCCCTACAATTTTTCATCCATCCCCTTGTCCAGATTTTAAGTACCTGGAGGGCAGAGACCATCTCTCTCAACTGATTCCTCAGCACCTAGTACAGCATCTGGCCTCTTGAGAAACTCAGTCTGTTTGCCTATCAAATTAATGAATTATCTTAAATAATCATAAAGTATGCTCGTGAATAGCATTATCACCAAGGCTTCACATTTTGGGAAGTTAGTCTTAGTGGGAATATAAAGTTGCTGTTGTAGCCAAAAGACTGAGTCAACATAGGAAAGAGATTGTATCAATGAGGGAAATGATTTATTATCTGATAGATTCTTGGCCACAGGGAGCATTTAGCTCAAGTCAGTTGGCTAGACAAATTAACTTAGTGTCTTAACATGACCCAGTCCTGACTTTAGTTGATTTGGTAGCATGCATGAAGAGAGAGAGAGTCCTCATTCCCCTGGATTGCTAGGTCTACCATATTTCTAACAGGGTCACAAAGCAGGCAGTGAAAAATGCGACACTGGAAGACTGGACATAAATAATGTTTCTTAACAGGAAATGCCAAAGCTGTTTGAAATGGCTGGAAATGAGTTTCCAAAGTCAATCTTGTTTCTTTTTCTTTTTCTTTTTTCTCTTTATTTCTCTCTCTCTCTCTCTCTCTTTTATCCTTGGATATTAGAATATCAGCAAGACCACAGGTGTGGAGACTGAGTCTTCGGGAATTGATGGTTTATTCTCCCCTGGCTTTTCAGGTAGTTTATTTTTTTCAGAATGACACCCCAAATGTCAAACTTGGCAAGCAATTTTGAGTATTCTGGGAGATAGCACTTTCCTTAAAATTGATTGTGAACTCAATCCCACTTCTCTGTCTCCCACTTGGTACTGTTAGTCATAAGAGGTCTATATTGAATTATTACCAAGTTCTCCCTTAAAGATTCTTTTTTTTTTAATTTTTTTTTCAACGTTTTTTATTTATTTTTGGGACAGAGAGAGACAGAGCATGAACGGGGGAGGGGCAGAGAGAGAGGGAGACACAGAATCTGAAACAGGCTCCAGGCTCCGAGCCATCAGCCCAGAGCCTGACGCGGGGCTCGAACCCACAGACCGTGAGATCGTGATCTGGCTGAAGTCGGACGCTCAACCGACTGCGCCACCCAGGCGCCCCTCTCCCTTAAAGATTCTACCATGTGACTTAGCAAGGATGCTTGCCTGTAGGTCGTGGAAACTGTGCCCAGTGACTTTATAACAGTACAAAGAGCAAAAGAGAATGAAACCTGATTTTGCTCCTTCATGTGAGTGAGTAGTGACTTTTTCCTACACTGGGTAGCTTTTAAACCATGGACCCATTTCCCAAGATGATATCCCTAGACATGTATGTTTCCTATACCACAGAATAGAATAGTGACAAACTTCAAAAGGATACATATGTAGGAGTGCTAAAACCAGGAGTTATAGTCAAGTACTCAAGTAATCAGACCAGGGTACTTCTTGGAGCTCTCAGTCAGTGCGTCTCTGTCCACCTGTGGTGATTTTTATTACGACACCACCCCCTCACCCAGCCCCAGTGGTCACAGCTAAAACAGTCCCATGGACCAGTGGTGGTGCCTGACTCCACAGCAAAAAATTGATAGGTGGGCCACTACCATTGACTTATAGATTAGCCCCCAAAGAGAAGCTGATCAATCATATTCCTTTTCTTGGAAATTTGAAGTTAGAAAAAATGAGCCAGGAACCATGGGGAACTAATTGCAAAGAAGTCTTGAGGTAGACAAAGCTCCAAAAAGGCGACCTCCCCTATGCATCAGTAGAGATTGGAGGGGAACACATGCATCATCAGAGTTCTGAATAAGACTTGTGCAGTCAGAAGAAGAAATGTTGTGTATGAGAAAGAAATCAGGTATTCTATGAAAGACAGAAAGAGGGGCACCTGGGTAGCTCAGACGGTTAAGCATCTGACATTTGATTTTGACTCAGGTCATGATCTCAAGGTTCGTGAATTTGAGCCCTGCATTGGGCTCTGTGCTAATAGTGTAGAGCCTGCTTGGGAGCGCCTCTCTCTCTCTCTGCCCCTCCCACGTAAGTTCTCTTTCTCAAAAATAAATTTAAAAACCTAAAAACAAAAAAAACAAAAAACAAAAAACAACTCAGAGAGATGGAAAGAATAGTCTTGATTTTTTTCCCATTCCAATTCCATTCAATTTCTAGGCTCACAGTAATTTCCTTTCTCCTGAAGTGACTCAAGTGATTCTTATTAGTATAGCTAGGAAAGGTAACAGGGAAATCATATGAGCCAAAAGGCACCAAAAACCTTATTTCTTCATAGGTCCCAGATCCAGCTCTCAAGTGCAGCATCTCATTTCATCTATGTGAGCCCCACAATGGAAGAAACTGACATCTGGAGTGGGGATATGACTCGCCCAAGGTCACACCACTAGCAAAGCCAGTATTAAAGCCAACTATTGTAGCCAACTCTTCTGACCTAGATACCAACCACACTAAGTGCACTCCAATCAGATCACACTTCCCCCTCCATGTAGAAGGCAGAGTTGGCTAGCTTCTAAGATTATTATTTCCATCTCTGGAAAGGGGCTAATTTGTAGGATAAGTACAGAGAGGCTGATACATTCTGTTTATACCAGGGGCGGAATCCTAGTTGTTATTTTGCATTTGGAATTACAGTGTCAGCTCTGACATCCATGGGTCTTGGATGTCCCAACATTTCACTTAATGGGACTCACCTAAAGGAACTTGACTTTCGATGGTTGGTCAAGTTGTTTCCTGGGCTGTATTGGAAAACATATTTTAGGGATCTCAGGAAATATAGGGACGGACACATCTTTATTGTCAAATTCATCCCTTTTTGGTCTCCATCTTTTGCCACTGTTGTTAATGAAGGGCTTCCTAGGGTGTCGATCTGTATCAGGGTGTGATTTACAATGATCTCTTGTAGGGACAGGGTCCAAATGCAAACTCATCAAATGCTTTTTGACAACTCGTTTTGTATATTCTTTTTGTAGTACAAAAGTTGTGCTGAATCAATGAGGGTCTTTTGGGAAATAGTTATACAAGAAAAAGAAAATACACATTATTTCTAGCCCTGACTCCCACCCAGAGAGAACTCTGATAACATGTTGGCATGTGTTCTTGGTAGAAAAGTATAGGATATCCCAGAAGCCAACAAGACAAATGTCTAATTTCTCCCTGGGATGCAGTGACCTGGTGAAAGCATGCAGAACTGAATTAACCATTCATCTGAGAATGTGCTGACCAGGCATGTGAGAGGCAGGGCTAGTAATGGCCCCAGCACGGGACAAAGTGTGCATGCAAAATGAAGCAAAGGTGTGCCTTACTTCTGGAGAGATGTGGCATTTTATATAAATGCCCCAAATTGTTCCTTTATACAGAAGACATGGCTATGCCTTTGTTTTTCCGAAATCTTAAATGTATTTATGTCCCTACTTCACAGAGATGGGGCCAAATATTATTCCAATATAAGTGATCAAAAAAATCAGGACAATCCTGGAGATCATTGTAAGCATTCTGACAGATTAGAAAACAAGTTTAGGAATCAAGGATTTGAGGTCGAACTCCAACTGAATATTACCCCAGGAGTTGTGGAAAATGTGCATGATGGTCCCTGGCTCACAGATTCTGCATCTGTCGGTGAGGGTGGGTCTCCAGCATTTCAAATTTTAAACCACAGACAATTCTGTCAACTACTCTCTGAGATACGACTGCTAATGTTTCCTCTTGGTCACTGGTTGGGATTGGAGTTTCTCAAAGTTGGCTGCTTATGATTACTTAAAATGTGCCAAACACATGGCTGTTGCTTTAGTTCAGTCTTGTCATCACACCCCAACCCTGTAACTATAACTTTCTCAGTGCCTCTCTGCCCTCAGCCCCTCTTCCACCTCGCCAATGAGTGCCATAGAAATATCTTCTTAAACCCAAGTTTCTCAACCCCAGTACTATTGGCATTTGGGGCTGAATAATTTGTTGTGGGGGGCCGTCCTGTCCTTGTTGGGCATTTAGCAACATTCATGGCCTCTACCCACTAGAAACCAGTAGCATCGTCAGCTCCAATTATAACAACCACAACTGTCTCCAGTCATTGCAAGATGTCCCTTTAGGGCAAAGTTGACCTTGGTTGCAAACCACAGTTCTTAAACCTTAGGGAAGAATGGGTTGGTGTCTTCTGTTGTACAAATGTTTTATCATGGTGTTCAAACACCTACATGATTTATCTGCAAACCACATTTCCGGCCTTGTCTACTGTTAAACTCCTCGATGACCCTCCCTCTTCACCACATTAGCCCATTCACACCTCTGTACGTTTGCTTTTCCTTTTTTCTCAGGCCTTCAGTATCTTTTCTTTTCTGCTTGCTTGCCAGGAAAAACTGACTCCTTCAAACTTAGCTCAGAATTCATTTTCTCTCAAGTTTTTCTGGATTTTCCTAATTATCTCAACTCCTTCCTTGTGTACCACATGTTTACTTCTGCTGCTACCTAGAACTTCTTCAAACTTGTCCTGCAACCCAAATTTTGCCCATCTCTTTCCCATAGATTGCAAAGACCTGATCTTATTTCTTCCCAGGTCACTAACATGTAGCATAGGTGAAGCACAAGTTGGTCCTTCATAACATCTGTGCAAATAAATTAAAATTTGACATTTAAAGGTTACCAGAGAATAAGCATTTTTTTTAAATCCATATATTGTCACTGACTCACCAAGAGTAATGGAAATAAAATTAAACGTGTGTGCTATCTACCTATAGCGTTATACTTAGAGCCATCAACATTTTAGAACATTTAAGTTGCATTAAGTCCTTAACCAGAGTTAACACCAGTAAGAACAAGTGACCAAACTACTCATAAGCAGCCTATACTAAGTAAAACCACCCCACTCCCAAACCAGCCCAAGAGCTATTTTCACTTTAGTGTTTCTCCTTTCTTTTAATAGATCTAAATTATACCTCACATCATCTTTGAAAAGCACTGACTCCGGTAGGAGCTGCGTTAGCACCTTTGGTGGAATTGTTACAAAGAGAACTCCCAAGGAGTTCTAGGTTTTAGGAATTCCTCTATTATTGGCTTCACAATTACAGTAATCGACAACAATTAACTTGTCTGCATTTCCCTCCCATTGCCTAGTGCCCTTACTTGATGTTGCATAACAAAGGCATCCAGTTGACCCTAACCATCCAGTCTCAGCCTCAGGTCTCAAGGGCTTATTTCTACCAACTTAACTACCTGAAATTCAGAGAGAGATGGAGACAAGGGCTTAAGGAGGTAGTGGGGACCACTGAGGAAGAAATAGCTGTGGTGCTGGAGGCCCTTGGAGAACTTCTGCTTTCATTCATAAGGTGTAAACATTTTAACCGATAACCTGGAGGAAATAAAACCAAAACAAAGAGGACCTTCCCTCATCTTGGAGATCTGTAATTCTGCCTAGAGTTTACCAATATAGGCCGCCTAACTTCTGTCATTTGGAGTTCTTTAATCACATCACCTCCATCTAGGTGATTGGGCTCCTGCTTAGAAAGAGAGAGGGCTGAGAACATGAATTCAGGTGACTTAGTTTAGCTTGGTCCAGGTCTTATCAAGTGCAAATTGTGTCACATGCGTAGTTTTCTTCCTAACTTCAGTGTTGAAGTTACAGAAGGAAAGGCGAAGATGATTTAAAATCTGGAAAGATCTCTGAAGAGTTAATTGTTCAATGATAAAATGACTCCTGACTACAATTGTTCCTCATCTAAAGTGCAAATAAAATAGTGGGAAACAATATAAGGAAAAGAAGTATAAAAAATGCTTCCTGTTGCATTTTTAAAGAGCATTTGCAATGGACATTTGATGCAAACCCCATCAGTATAATTTGATGCTATAGTATTTACGTCAATATTAATGCCTTCTTTTTATGAAATATTACAGAAGGGATTTTATCTGAAATGACAAGAAAAAACTTCTGTTAGCAAACCATAAGTTCCTTTTTCCAGTAGTTATGATTCTCATATGATTTATGTCACAGAGAAGTGAGGCAGCTCATACAAATCTTGTATTTTCTTGCTATCTGGTTATCTGTGTTTAGACATCTGCTTTTTAAGTATCAACTCATTTATTTCTTATCACCACACACTGGGTTTGTTCCATTTTACCTATGTATCTAAATACACATATTTAAACTCATGTGTGCATGAAGACTTTAATTTGGTTGGAGGCAGAGATATTACAAGAGTCTATCAAGCACCATGTTTCTTTCCCATAAACATCATACGATGAAAAATAATGTCAACAGTTGTGCAAGTGCAGTATGACAAGTGTGAAAGCCCTAATTGGTCAATTGGACCAGAATGATGAGTTGCTTTTTTTTTTTTTTTAAACCAATGTCACTTCTAATCTATTTCAACAGTAATGAACAGCCAGACAGCCCATTTCCCACGGATATCTTCAAAGCTCTACAGATTGCCATTTGAACCATTCTTTAATTGCATTTGGCACAGATTGTAGTATGCTCCATAGAACCAAGAAGGCGTGTTAACTAGATTTGGCTATCCCTAAGTCACTATAATGATGAGGCTTTATATGACTAAAGGGATTTAGCTTCAGTCTTTCCTCTCAACTGTTATAACCACCTAACATACAGTAGTTGCCTGAAAATTTGAATTTTTATGACAGTGTATTCACTTTTTAAGGTTTATTGGGTTAATAGGAATTAAGAGTATTTTTTGCTTTTGTTTTTTGTATTTGTTTTTGGTGTGTGTGTGTGTGTGTGTGCGTGGCTTGTCCCATCTTGGATGTAAAATTTTCTGGATTTTAATTATCCAGAATTTTATTTTAATTATAAAATTGGAAGTGATCCAATAGTATATATACTCCAAGATTTTTCTCAAAAGTTTATCTTTTATCTGTTAGGGGATTTTGTTTTTGAATTTATTTTGCCATTGATCAATACATATTTTGCTTTCAACTTTGTCAATTGTCTTATCTCCATTGTTAATGTATAATCCATGCCATTTAAAAAATTTCTGTGATAATTGGGAGGGATGGCTATACAATATCCTCCTCCTGGGCCAGTGATAGTTCACTAACCATTTCCATTCAGCTACTTCGGCTCAGCAGAGACACTGACTTGATTCTTGGGCATAGAGAATAGGGAGGAGACATGGTTCCCTTCAGGCTGACCTCTAAGAGGTGATGATGTACAATTTGCAATGGAAGGTGATGACGTACAATTGGAATAAGGTAATAATGTACATTTTAGAGCGCTCATTCAGAGCACTTCTGATAAAACATGGAAGATTGAATATATGCTTTTCTTCTGGTTTCTCTCAAATATGCTCCTAAAATGATGGTAAAGGAACAATAAAAACAAAACAAAGGCATATCCCATGAGGGAGAAGGAGGTGGCAATTCATGGTAGATGCCAACAACATTTTGAAAGCTTTAAGTGGATGAGTGGCAACTGGTAGAGGTGACTGGGGACTGTTCTAAGATAAGTGACTGGAAAGCAGAGCATAAGCCAACAAGAACCATGTTGTTTCACTCAGCTGAATCTCAGGCAGCCTTAGGAATTGAGGCACCAGGTATCTTTGAAGGCTGAGGAGTGGTTGGGTTGTAGAGTCAAACCCATATGAAATAATTTGTTTAAAGTCTTTAAGACAAGTAGCCAAATTTCCCCCTCCACTCCACATAGCCAGGAAAATGACCCTCTTCCACCCAGGCAGAAAGCCAGAGGTTTATTCCTTTGAAAGGTTGACTCTCAGTGGATTGGGTCCTAAGGCACGGCTGAAGGAAGGCATGAAGCACCAGACTGGAAACAAAACGATCAAATCAAAGTCTACAAAAGGGCCATTGAGAGCCCCCAGGTTTCTTACCTCTCTCAGCTGCTAGAACATGAGCAATGTGGCTGAATATCTTCCCCACAACCCCTTCACACTCCTACCCCACCCTGCACACATCTTTGGAGGTCTTTTCTTTGGAAATACTAAAGAGCACCAAATAGGGACCTAATGGTCTTGACTTTGGGGGCTCTCCCAACAAAATATTGGGTACCCACTAAACAAGTCACCAGGAAGTAAGTCCCATCTCAGCACAAAGAATTCCCAATTTGCATTTTGGTGCCTTGTTTTAAGATATAATAATAGCCAAATGTTTCTAGGACTTGAGGAAAGCCTCTAACATGAAAGGCAGAGATCACTTAAAAAAATGTTTTGAAAAACTATATTTAGAAATTAATTTTTCATGGGGGTAGAGGATTTACTCTTTTTTTAAAAGTTTATTTATTTATTTTGAGAGAGAGCACAGGAGCAAGGGAGAGGCAAAAAGAGAGGGAGAGAGAATCCCAAGTAGGCTCTGTGCTGGCAGCGCAGAGCCTAACGCAGGGCTTGACCCCACAGGCCATGAAATCATGACCTAAGCTGAAATCAACAGCAGGGTGCTGAACAGACTGAGCCACCCCAATGCTCTAAGGATTTACTTTTTTAGTCAACAGGGTAGTATACATTACCAAAAGTACAATATCTTTCAAAGAAGCCCCTATTATAGTTACATTAAACTAGGCATATATAAATTGCTAGGAATATCTAGAAATAGGATAATTCTCCTAGATTAATACTTTCTTCCTTATTAATGGGATTAGATGTTGAGTTCTGAGATTAAATCAAAGCCAGTTTCTGGAATTTGATTATTTTCTGGGGAATAGTTTTAGCTGATTTACAGAGGTTAGGCCACTTTTTATTTTTTGAATAGTTATCTTGAAAGAAATACTGTGGTTTGGTCCAATTTTGGTTACTTCCATTTTTTTTTATGCTTTTAGGATTAAAAAAAAATCTCTAATACATTGTTCTCTCTAGAGTCAAGCTTTATGCCTGCATGTTTGTCCTCAAGAAAAAAGAATAAAAAAAAAAAAAGAGGAGCAAATCTTCAAGCATTTATGAAAAACTATCATGTTCAAAGATGGTGAAAAACAGTTCTAAAGGTATCTATGTTTGCATGCAGTTTAAGGATTTTCAATTAAAGAGGAGGCTATTCTAATTCTTAACCAATATGGCATGCAAGTGGTTAATATTGGTAATTATTATTTCAATCATATGCATGCCACAGGTGGAGTAGGAAATAACTTGAACAATTTTAAAAAATACTATAGGGTCCTTGTTCTGTTACTTACCTTCCTGTGTCTAGAAACATTACTTAATTACATGACCAAATATGCCTATAAATAAAAGTGAGAAAATAAACCATCTGCTGTAACTACTTATGAGGTTGGAAACACACTTCAACATGAGATGGCATTAAAATTTTTTTTAATGTTTATTTAATTTTGAGAGAGGGAGAGAGCAAGTGAGCACTAGTGGGAGGAGGGACAGAGAGAGGGGGAGACAGAAAATTTGAAGCAGGCTCCTTGCTATCAGCACAAAGCCCAATGTGAGTCTTGAACTCACCAACCATGAGATCATGACCTGAGCAGAGTCGGACACTCAACCTACTGAGCCACTCATGGGGCCGCTGAGATGGCATTTTAAACAGGCACAAAGCACCATCTATATACAGCCTACTCTGAAAAAGAGACAACATTGATGATCTATTTCCCCAAGGAACAGTCTCCCGCACTGGGCTGCTATCATCATATCTAGGTGCAGATACTATCTGGGACAACAGTAACACATTAGCTAATGAAACTACTCCTCATACGTCCTCCAGATGGGAAGGACTGCATAACCATGATGTGATTTGTTTGGTGAAGGCACAAAGACCTGACAAGGGCTGGAATCAGAGCTGGCGTCACCACAAGGAACCTTGGGCAATAAGTGGAACACTCCACGTCCAAGTTTTCTCATCCATAAAAAGGAAGCCCTGTTTGATTCATAGGGCTTTTGCAAGGTTCAAATGAATACATAATATGAATGGGTACTGTGTAAGCTCTTTCACAAATGATAAAGTGCCATAAAAATACAAGTTACAATAGGGGCGCCTGGGTGGCTCAGTTGGTTGAGCGTCCGACTTCAGCTCAGGTCATGATCTCATGGTCTGTGAGTTTGAGCCTTGCATCAGGCTCTGTGTTGACAGGTCAGAGGCTGGAGTCTGCTTCAGATTCTGTGTCTCCCCTCATTCTCTGCCCCTCCCCTGCTCACACTCTTTCTCTCTCTCTCTCAAAAATAAACATTAAAATAAATACAAGTTACAATGATATGACTACGAAGACAAATAATAACATAACAAATATCAAGATGCTTCATGGTGACCATCAATTTTTCAGTTGTATCTTGGTAACTTTGGGATTGAAAGTACACCTCTTAGATTTGGAATGGTTAGGGCTCTGTACTCTTACTTTTTGGAAAAGGAAAACTGGAATTTATGTACTTAGAGTCATGTTATTTTGGTAGCAAATACCCCCCCCCCCAAATCCCACACGTGGTCAGATTAAAGGGCTAATGGTAATTAAAGACTGACACAGAGTAAATAAGATTAATATTAGAATAGGATTACATGAAAAAAGATTTATATCAAAGGACTCTTTCTCTTTTCTCCCAAACAAGGCCTAGGACACGAAAGAAGTCTTATGCAAAGCATTTTAAGCCTCTCAGTTATTTTTAAAGACGTTGAAAAATATGACGAGGTAAGCATAATTTGTTTTTTTACTGGAAAACAGTAGAAATTATAATATGCTTAAGGCATCACTCTACATATAGGAAATCGTACTATACTGGAAGGCAAATTGGGTCATGGATGTCCAGGAACTTGAAAATCTTGTTTCGAACAGTTAGAGGAGAGAATGTACAGCAGACAGAATGAAAAGGTGTCTAAAGCCATCACAGCAAATTTCAATATCAATATAAGCTTTTTTTAATGTGCTTCTTGTTGAGCTACAAGTGTTCTTAATACAGTATTTTGTACAAATGCAGCAGATATATATCTATCTTTGCATGTACACACTCATCTAATTATGATATAGAGTCATAAAATTCACATACACACACACACACACACACACACACACACACAAACACACACACATGCACATGTGTGGAGGTTCTGGGTGCTGGGTGCTTTTATCATAAACCATCAGGAATATGATCTAAGACCAAAATAAAAAGTAAGATATGAACTACTGGAGGAACTACTGGAGGAAAAACTTTTTGTTTTGCTTAAAAGTTGGGAAGTACTTTCATTACACATATATGCTTGTCCCTAATTCACAAATGAGGAAAGAGTATGGTCTTCAGAATTACAGCACCAGGATGGCAAAGAACTTTAGAAACCAAGGAGCCTGGGAAGGTGCAGGGACCTTGGATTTTTCCTTTCAGAGTTATTCTGAAGCTCAAATGCAACGTCTGTGAAAACACTTTGGGAATTTTTACTTAAACCAACAAAAAGGAGCATTTTCAGTGGGGATGTCCAATGGCTCTGACATCTAGGAGCTGAGTCAAACTCAGGACTCAGCGGAGGTTTGCCCTGGGCTATGGGGGCGAAATGATACCTGGGCAAGAGGGACCATGGGATGTCACATGGCCTTTCTGGGACTGCATCACTCTGGTTTGTTATATTCAGTGTTTGTATCTCATAACTCAAGGTCTATGCCTTTGGCATAAAGGTCAGAGATACTTTTATCACTTTCCATCAACAAATGTTCCTTGAGTACCTATCAGGTACTTGGCACTGTTTCAATACAAATATAAATACAAATACAAATACAAATACAAATACAAATACTGTATTTGTACAATACTGGTGAAGAGGATTGAAGAATAAAATACAAGGTTATATGCATTGGAGAATTCTGTAAAGAATGGAAAATAAGGCACAGAGTGTCTCCAGGGTCCAGATCTCTGGGCTGCCATACAAAATTGTCATAGTATTACTAACACTTATATAACACTTGACAGTTTGCTACATAAATGCTGGTAGTATCATGACAATGCTACTTACAACAGACTTTCTTCAGGGTCTATATCTCTAAGCAGCTTACATCCTAGTGCTACACTGGTTCTCACAGGACCCACCCAAGTACTTAGCCACTGCTGGTAGGTCTGTGAATCTGCTACGGGAAAAAGAGCACAAGTTTACAAGTCAGACAACAACCAGTTTGAGTGTGAGCTTTCCTGGGTACTGGGGCCCAGAAGCCTAGAAGGCCTGGAAGATACTTAACTTTTCAGAGCCTATACTGAAAACCCGGGGAAGATGACAAGAGTCTCTATTTATCAGGTGTACTGAACATCAGAGATGTTGCCCATGAAAGCACTTTGCAAAGGGTCAAGTGCTATATGAACATTACGAATAGCAGGACAATTCCATAGGCCACTCCAAACACATGTGGATCTGTGCTCTGATGGGATCAGCTGATGCATTTTATGTCCTGTATAGAATTCTCAAGGGTACACCACTCTGAATTTTGTTCTTATGTTTAATGCTTATTAACTTTTCAGATGATTTGATTTTCTACAACAGGTCAGGACCACCTATCCCATTCCAACGAGACATATCTATCCACAAAATAGCTTACACACCACTAAAAATCTAGAGAAGCATGTTAAATTCCCAAGCTGTTTGAAATGGAACTATGTCATTGATATCCAAATGGAATCCTAGTTTTTCTTTTCCTTCCCATCTGATAGTTTTAATTAGGATTATCTAATACAACAAACTGATCAATTAAAAGTGACCTGTGATAAATCCCAGTATTTATGACAAGGCAAAAAGATTACAGAAAATTCCTAGTACTTATGAGTGAAGAGAATTCCTTGAGATAAGTTTCTACTTTGTAGTATATTTTAAAACACCATTTTCCAGGAATTTACTGTGCCACAAGCCATTGTGAGGAAAACTGCATAGAGAATATATTGTACAGGTATAGAAGGACCTCAGAAAATTACATGATATTTATAATTTATAAAAAGAGACCACCAACTAACCCTCAAAACACCCCCAAAACCAAAGGGGTAATCTCTTAAGGAACACATCTGGAAGAGAGAGCAAATGTGACTAGAGACAGCACAAGTATTAAACAACCCTAGGCTTCACAGTCTGGCTCTAGTGGAAAGTGGTGATTTAATCTTACAAATTTATTTAGCTAAATTGATCACTGAAAGGCTAAAACCCTTCAAAATATATTGAGGTCTGGATGAATTTTCTAGTTCAGCTACACATATTGATTACATTAAGCAGATAACTGCCATATCTCTGATTTCTGTTATGAGATACAGTCACAGAAAATCAAGAACCAGATGCTAAAAGACAAAAGAATTCAAAAGTGAATGTGCAAGAATTATTATACAAAAAAAACCTAATCAATCTGTGAACGTTTAGAGACAATGAGTATTTTCAATAACAAAAGACACACAAAAATGCAGCTGCCTAATCACAACTGATGTTCACTGTGCAGTAAGATACTTTAACATTTATTAACAGAAGCCTTAAAGTTCACTGTAGATCACTCTTGGAGTAGATAAGGCAGATTTTAATTAAAATATCACCTTTTGGGGCACCCGGGTGGCTCAGTCAGTTAAGAGTCAGTATGTCTCTTGATTTTGGCTTGGGTCATGATCTCATGGTTCATGAGTTTAATCCCTGCGTCGGGCTCTGTGCTGTCAGAGTGGAGCCTGCTTGGGATTCTCTCTCTCTCCCTCTCTCTCTGCCCCTCCCCCACTCATGCACACACACACACTCTCTCAAAAAAAAAAAGAACAAAAACCAAAAACCAAAAAGATCACCTCTGACAAATAACGAGACTTATAGGGACTAATGCCTAAACCAAGACATTTATGTCTTATTAAAACCGATGTCTCTAGTTTACAATGTTTTTTTATGGGACAAAGCAGTGTAAACTGCCTAGCACCACAGAACATTTTAGAGCTAAGGAGACATCCTGACTAATCTTTTAGACAGGTGAGAAAACCCAGGTACACAAGGGATAATAAATATCAGTGTGACACTAGATCCTGATTTTCCAACAATTCCTTGTAGAGATCTTTAATTACATTGGACGGTTGCTCCAAAACGTTTGAAAAAGTCTAGGCTGAATTTTGAAGAGGAAATTGTTTTGCCAGAGGCAATCTCCTAGAAAAATTGTAAAATCTATAGGTAGATGTCTCCATTTTGGATAAGGTGCTGATTACATTTAGTGAAAGGAAGAAGCAGAGTATTAATGGTTTGTAAAATTCAACAAACAATGGCTTCTGAATTATGCTGATGAAGTAGAAGACAATTCTCTGTACTGCTGTGCACCAGCTCACTGGCCATTAATAGCATCTCTTGTGAAGGTCATAGAGGGTCAGACTGGTAAATTATAGCAAGGCTCAAGCTGTCTGAGCAGTTGTCATTAAATCACAGATAATTAACAGTTCAAGATAAAGCATTAACTTCAATTTCTGGAGCTTTGCTAGCTCTGGAGATATCCCTGCTTAAATGAGATCTGTGACAGGTACTACGTGCTGAGAGACCTGTTAGAACACTCTTTATTTTGGCATGGCAGGATCCTAAATTGTCACTCAGCAACTCGCAGTAAGCCTAAGAGTAAATGTTTTTGGGGCACCTGGGTGGCTTAGTCAGTTAAGTTTCTGACTTCAGCTCAGGTCAGGATCTCACGGTTTGTGAGTTCGAGCCCCGCATCAGGCTCCACGCTGACAGCTCAGAGCCTGGAGTCTGCTTTGGATTCTGTGTCTCCCTCTTTCTGCCCCTCCCCTGCTCATGCTCTGTCTCTCACTCTCAAAAATAAAATAAACACTAAAACAAAATTTTTTTTAGAAGGCAAATGTTTTTGAATGGTTGTCTGAGTTTTTCTCTACTTCTACCGATCTGAAAGCAGATGGAGGAGAGCACAAGCTTGGGATAGAATTTGGACTGAAGAAGTCTCATGGAGTAAAACGCTTCCTGGCAATAAAGGTGATCTAAGTGGCTTGGGGAAATGTGTGCCTAACTGGCAAACTGGTTAGCAATATGGAGCTTGGACAACAGAAATACCCCTCTGTAGCGAACAGCCAGTGAAAGGAAATGAAGCCAAGGCAAGTGCCTGCATGAAGTAGTCAGAGAACCTGAAATGTGATGTTGCAGAGAGAAAGGAGGACGGCATGGAAGTCTCTTGAAAAGGCTGAGAGACGACCTCTGTCGAACCAGGATGGAAAAGCAATAGAGCAGAACAAAGTCAAAAGAGGGAAAGAGAGACTTCATTTTATAAGATAACCCAAACTACCACCCCTCATTGTAAACCTGTCACCACATTTTGCTGTAGTTTTAAAAGATAATTTGCTGTTCCTGCAGGTAATTCTATGGTTAGATTCCATGTATTAAAACATGGTCTCTGGGGCAAATCCGACCATCTTCTTCAAACAGATCGTCATGGGGTAAAGGTTTGTGTCCAAACTTCTTATCATAGCATTTTGAGCCCTTTCATGTCTCTTTCCTTACTCATTTCTTACTTTGTCTCCCCTTCAGACCTCACACTTGAGCCACAAAACTACATCTGAGACTCTAAGCTGCTGATACAGGTTTATGTCCTTTGGACTTTTATTTTTTTTGGTACTCTACCCTCCACCCAAATCACCATCCCTTCCCCAACCCCTTAGGGATCTGCTGTGTTGAAAACTCAACTAAATCATTAGGTCATCTATAAAGCTTTTCTATACCTCTATCTGAGGGAGAACTGACTACCCATTCTTTTGTGCCCCGGTGCACCCCACAGATGCCTAGACCATAGTAATGATTACACTTTATGGCATCTGCTTAATTGTGTGTTCATCTCAACTGGACTGTGAACTCCTCCAGGTTAGGAACCCTCTCTGCTTTATTATTATAGAAACAGTTCTTAGCATTGTGCTTGCATAGAGAAATTGCTTAATGTTTGAAGAAAAAATGAATGAATGAGTGGGTCAACCAATCACTGGATAAATGTATACTTGAAGACACTGGCCTTAATGATACTACTGTGGCATTATAATTGCTTTAAGGTATCTATAAAGAATGTAAAAACAGGCACTATATAAACTCTCATTATCCTTTTCTTGCTTGAATAAAAGGGACATTTCAGAAGAGCTCTTAAAAATAAATTCATCAAAATAGAAAAATCAAGTTCCAATATAGGAATTATAACTTTCATGATAGAGATACACTCAAACGGATTAGAGGTCCAGAAATATATCTCTAGGAAATCAAGTAAATGAGATACAGGCGTGGGTCATAGTTTAATACCACCTTGCAGAGCTTAGGAAAGTAAAAAGAAAGAAAAGAAAAAAACTGGAACAAAATTTGGAATTTAAGGACACAAGTAAGGAAAAACACAAGAAAAATAAATAGACCAAAGCATTATAGAAATATATTATGAAATTTAAGAGAGAATCAAGTAATTAAGTACTTTACCTCAAAAGGCATAGTCTATAACTTACAGCACAAAACTGGGAAGTATCCATAAATATCTTTTAACAAGAACTTCTAGTCTTTTCTCATTCTCAGTGGATGGTTCACCTGGACCAACCTTTACACTTACACTCTTCTCATTATTTTCTTAGCCAGAGTAAATCACAACTGGATGCTAAGGCAGGACTTCTGATTCTGCCTCAAATCATGGTGATGGTCCAGACTCATAGGACTGAAAATGAGGTGACAAATGTCAGCCTAGAGAAAGAATCTGTTTCTGGTCTCAGAGGCACAGAGTCACAATACTTTCATGAGGACAATACTTTCCTTCTGGGCCAGAGACACTATGAACACTCATGTTTTTAGGTGTAGACAGAGCTTCCAAAACTGTGTTCTACGATATTTGCAGGGGCGGTGTGAAGTTCTATTTCCTCCCCTCCCCCATTTGTTTTCAAGAGAAATTCCTGACTGGTTTGTCTTAACACCGTGCTTTGTTTCAGCTATTTATATACTGCCTTGTTCCAGAATGAACAGGAGAGCCGAAAATGAAAAGGGTATGAAAAAAAGGAAAAAAAAAAAAAGACCCAAAATGTAACCAGGAAGTAGTGAGAAGTGCATACGATAATAACCTACAGGATTGTTATGGGCGTGGCTGTGACCCACACAAATTAAAACCGAGGGAAACACCCTTCATCACTGAGCTCAGTAGAGACAATACATTAATGATCTCATAAGCATTTCCAAAGAATAGAGTCAGTTCTTGGAGAGAAAATCTCCACAAGGTAGCTCCAAATATTGCCAAGTAACATGAAAGAAAAGACATTCTGGAGTTGCTTTTCTAATCTGATGGTTTATTTTGTGTGAATAAATTATCAAGATGTAAGGTTCAACTTTTTTTTTCTTAACAAGGTACGTAAAACGTGACTTTGGTTAGCAACATGTCTGTAGTGGTAAAGCGTTTTATGGAATTTGAAATATATTGTGGAAAGAAATATAATCAGGAATTTTATTTTATATCCAGAAATAAATTCATTAAGTAATTGCAAAATTTAAACATTCAAAATAGAAAAAAAAATAGTTGTTTGCAATGGGAGGAGAAATATATGTTGCTAGGAATGATCACTAGACTTTGACAATTTGAAGCACCTGAAGCATTAAAGTTTTGATGTTCCATGATAGCATAAAAGAATAGAGAGAAGGCGACTTTTGTCTGTTTCCAAGTTATTAAATTTCCAAATTATTAATAATTAATGTCCCCTGAGGATGACTTCTGATAGGAGAGTGCATGATAGCACATTCGTAAAAGTGTTGCATACATTTTCAACCAGCTGATAATGTCCATCATCATTATGCATCTATTAAATGTCACATATTGTACTACAATCAGGATGACATTGGCCTGTAGCCACACAAAGCCAACTTTACGCACTGACATTCTTGTTCTTTGGTGGTTGGGGGTATGGCCACTGACATTCTTGTTCTTTGGTGGTTGGGGGTATGGCCACATAGAACAGCGTCAAGGGTGAATATCATACAGCTGTAATTATGTTAAGTAATTCTCCTTTAGGAAGCCTGCTTCTCCCCTGCATGACTAGCTGATAAGGATCCAAAGTCACCACACCTGCAAGCAAATGATACCTAGCAAAGGGAGCTTCAGGACAGTCTGAGGTGCAAATGAGCATAATCTTGCAAGGTAGGTCAAGGCTGCAGCTCTGGTCCAGGCAAGTCCCTTCATCTCTTTACTCCTATACTCAGCAAAGCCATGGTTGTGCCTGACCTCATCACACTCAAGATCTGAGATGCCTAATCTCTTTTGTGTTTGACACTCATGGTACATATTTAGTAAGTGTTGATGACTGAATGGGAACCAGTTAAGATTTATTTTGTTACTCTGAAGGCCAAGCATTTTAGTCTGGAGGAAGATAAAGAGAGGGACACAGATTTCAGATGTTGTACAAGAGGCACAAATTCTTTCCATCCTTTTGAGGTGAGTCAGGGTCACTTTGGTTTTCCTCCCAATCTTTCACCTATAATTTGAATAAGAATCATGTCAATTGCTTTTTTCTTCTCCCAGAAAAGCTACAATGAGCTAAACACAGGCCATTCACTTGATTCAATTTTCATGGACATACTCAGCTCCAGGCACCACTCTAGGTGGTGGGATTCCCTGAAGAATGTCACAGTGCCTCCTGCCTAATACATCTTTAATGACGGAATGAATGACCTCTGACTTGCACATAATAATGCTTCAGGGTAAACAAAGTTGTTGGCTTGAATCTCATTAGAATAAGTCAAAGAATCCTTTGAAAGAGCTCACAGCTGTGCCATAAAGAGAGCCATATAACCCTGTTCCCCTCCAGTTTACAGTCTGGTGTAAAGGTTGCCCCAAACACTTACAATTCAATAATACAATGAATACAACAATACAATTTGTACACTAATACAAATAATAAGAACAATATGATGTGTTCTGCTGTAAACGTGAAAGAGAAGGCAAAGTGGATGGGGGATGTGAAGATGTTATCCATGTAGATGGCCGGGGGGAAAATTACAGCCCGAGCTCTTTCCCAGGAAAGAATTCAGAAACTAAATCTAATACAAAGGCAAGATGACTCTGTGTTGGTTTGTACCTTACTGTCCTTTCCTGTGCGGAAACGTTAACATTTTCAGATATAATGGGTCTTTTTTCTAGGTCATGAAGCACAAACAATGTGCCGGAGGCCTGAACAAAGTTGACTCATCAGCAGGGCTTTGCACTTAAAGATCTGAGTTTTCCTGGCTATTTAAATGAGAGTTGGGCATTAATACACACAGAAATGACTGACATGTTTGGTTGTGGGGATTAGCTTCATTGTATGGAAATGCCACGTTGGCATCCCTACGTTAACATTCTGGATCTCTTAAAGTGTGAATGGGGGCTTCTATCCACCCCTCACTCAAAAGATAATTTCTCTTAAAATACTCTGTTTAAAGTGTTCTTGGGATTTTTTTTTAAGGACTTGGGTAGGAAGAAATGGATCAAAATTAGGAATCAAAGTATCTTTTTCTTGACAAGGGAACTGAAAAAAATTTTGTAGAGTTTATCACTAAAATGTGAAAAAGCAAAATGCTGAATATAAAACAGTAAAGAGTGATTTAAGTTAAATTTTACTGTAGAATGTTATTTAACTTTATTGGCTAGGTCTACTAGACATTAAGTGCAAGGATCTAATTTGCCACAGTTTTGGTCGTATTCCTTGC
This sequence comes from Panthera tigris, assembly GCF_018350195.1. NCBI lineage: Eukaryota > Metazoa > Chordata > Mammalia > Carnivora > Felidae > Panthera > Panthera tigris. The sequence goes on from NC_056672.1 coordinate 13,217,975, forward strand.
AAATAGCAGGGTTCTCAGATAGAAGAGGCATGTAATAAATGAGTTTATTTAAAGGTTGTTTAATTAAGCATCATTTTGTGTACTCAAGAATGGAAAGGAGAAAATGTTCTGTGATACAGAATTATGTAGATTTTGAAGTTGTCATATATTTTCTTTTTTGCCTATTTTTGAAATCAATGAACACAAATAAAGATTAATTAATACAATTAAAGATTACTCACTTTTCTGGCAAACCTGACTATCCAAAACACAGCTCCAAGCCATAGTAATTATTTGTTGATTGAATACTTGCCTTGTAAGAATTAAGAAAGCTTCTGAGAAGTTACTTCTTTCTAAAATTTGTTAATGTTTATTTATTTTTGAGAGAAAGAGAAAGAGAGAGAGAGAGAAGGGGGTGGGACAGAGAGAGAGGGAGACTCAGAATCTGAAGCAGGCTCCAGGCTCTGAGCTGTCAGCTGAGATCTGACAAACCATGAGATCGTGACCTGAGCCAGAGTCAGACACTTAACCGACTGAGCCACCCAGGTGCCCCAGAAGTTACTTCTTTCTAATCAGAGAAGTACAACTTAGATGTTCATTCTGGGCCCACTTCTCTAATTCACCACCTGTACTGGCTGGTGCATGAATGTGGTTCCCAAGAGCCCAACAGATTAAAAGCAGTGCTGGAAGGGGTGTGAAGAAAGGGGGTAAGATGAAAGGTTGTCAAAGGGAGATAAGAAACAACGTCAGAAATCAGAGCAACCTGGGATCATCTAGGGATGAGGTTAATGGCCAACATATATTAATGGACCTGGAACAGCACTGACTTTCAGCACAAAATGTCACACAACGATGCCACTTTCAAGGAAGGGGCTAAATTGGATTTGGTGTACTGAGTTTGGGAATCACTTAGAATGCTTTCTTTTCAAAGGTGTTGAAATAAAATTTTGCTAACTTAAAGACATTTTAAGAGAGGAGTTTAAGGGGAGTCTTTTCACTGAATACCAGCTTCTTATGATATTAACAAAATCTGAAGGGAGCTTTTCTAAAATTTTGTTTATATTCCAAAGAATTTCCTTATGGCTGGGGACGCTTTCCTTCTAGTGATCCCTGAATCTCATAACATCTGCTTCACTCAGTGTGGTTTAATGAAGTATGTAAGCAAAAACTCAACTGTTTTGGCAGGTTTCAAGACATGTGGGGGAGATGCCAATAATCCTGAAAAGCCATCTCAAGAGCATCAATAATTGATAGATATGGCTCCTGCCATTCATTAATTATCCATTTTCCTCCACTAGAATTTCTAAGTATACAAATGTAATGTAGGTCACATTCTGGAGTAGTCTTTCCGAATCTATGCTTTTCATAGCATCATTACTGCAACATGATGCTTAAAAGACATCTGAAGTTAAGTATGTCTGAGATTGTAGCACACTGTAATCTCTTTCTAGAGATACCCAATACACGTGAACATTTTAAAGAGCACAGATATTGCAGTAGAGAAAGCTGTTTAACTCTTAAATCAACATTTTCAAAACTAATTAAAAGTCCCTCTTCCCTGTATGTAGAGACCAGAAGCAAATGTTAACATCTTGCAAAAGACACCAAATGCCTATACTAGAATTTTCACTGTCTTTAAAACTAGCTGAGGGGAATGGCCTCTATTTAGTTGTAATGATGCCATTTTTCTTCCAATAAAGTGTATTTAACTACTCTGAGGAGTAACATACCACTGTACAAAGAGACCAACAGATTTACTGCCATAAATAGATACAACAACACTTTGTAAAATACCTGGAAATTACAAGCACAATGAATAACCATTCGTCATCTGTGTAGCTAATAAATATGCCCAAGAGATAGTCCCTTGTAAGAATTAGAAGGCAAGTCACATGATAGAAGGTATTTGCAATACATACAACCAAATAAGAATTTGTATCAACAAATTCAAATCAATAGCCCAGGTCCCCTAACAAACCAACCCTGAGGGAGAGCTAATGAGATAGGCCTTTATTGGAAGGTAAAAATTCTAGGGCAGCAAGAGTGAGGAAAACAGGGAGGAGAGGCAGAGAAGGGAGAGCAAATACCTAGCTACCCATACATAGCTTTATAAGAAAACATATCTGACGGTTCAGTCTCCAGACAGGACATATAAACAGGACACAGATACCTAGATCAGAAGAGTATATGGGAATGAGGGAAGGAGAAGAATTTGTATCCTGGGTTTTCTTCTAGCTCCTGTTTCTTATGGTCAAAGTACTCCACAATAAGGCATTAATTAACTTTTTTACATTTCTGGGTTAAGTCACCTGGCCTTTCCAGGTAGCCTCTAGGGAAGTGGTAGGAGAAGGAGACCCTTCATAGTCTAATAGGTTGGGCTTGGGAGCCAGAAGTACTGCAGCTCCAGCATGATGGGCATGAGGGAGACCATGTTAATGACCAGCCCTCACAATGGGGGAGCCCTAAACAGCCTATGGTGTAGGAAAGGAGGCAACAGCATGGGCTGCTTGCACAGTCCATTGGGCAAGTAGCTAAGGATTCAAGGATGGGGAGTAGGAGGACTGCTGGGGGGAGGGCATATAACTTGAATCCAACACACAATCTAATGAGAAGTTGGCAAAGTACTTGATGAGGTCCTTTGAAGTAATCCGAATGGCCAATAAACATATTAAAATGTATTCAACCTCCTTTGTCATCAGGAAAATGAAAACTGAAACCACAATGAAATACTGGTACGTTCTGACCACCATGGCTAAAAGTAAAAAGACCAACAATATAAAATGTTGGTGATGACGTAGGCGGTGCATAAATTGCTTTAATTTGGACTGTAAATTGATATAACCGCTTCAGATTTTGTACTCATGTTCCATATATGCATACCCTGTGACCAGCCATCCCACTCCTAGGAAGATAGCAACAGAGGTGCATAATGGGTTAACAAAAAGATGTACAGATCAATGTGTAGGCTATCATTATTTATAATAGCCTCAAACTGGAAATAACCCAAATTTCTATTCGTTGTAGAATAGGCAAATGTGTGGCATACTCACGTAATGAAATACTATGTGGCAGCAAGAAAGAATAAACTCCTACTACAAGCACCAATATGGGTGATTCTCACCAACATAATGTTAAGCAGAAATTGATATAACAAAGAATACATTATTCCATACCTATCTATGTGCAGATTGAAAAAAAGATTTTTCTAAACTAGGACTCTGAGTATCTTTCCCTCTGCATTCACTACATTCCTCTATAGTCAATTCTTAGCAAAAGAATTAAATTCTGAATAAACACCGCCTCTCTGAAGCCTGTCTCCAAACACACACACACACACACACACACACACACACACACACACACACGTCCCCATGCATCATGCTATTAGGTTAGACTTGGACAATCAAATGTCAGGCCTCAAAAAGAAGTTCAACCGGTGTGCTAAAAATACACAGTTCTGTAACTTGCCTCAAAATTATTCCATGACACTCTTCAAATGAATTAACTTAAAGTTATGTGAATTATACATCGATAAAGCTATTTTGAAAAGGAGTTTAAATAGCACAAAATCTATCTCTACATTTTGGTATCTCTGCATGTGTTCTGTAGATACTCTCCCTGCTGTTATTTTAAGATAAATAATACTTTCCTTTGATTACCATTTTTTTTCTACCAAATCATTGCTTTCAGAACTTATCACAACTCTTTTAACTTAGCTTGTGGTGAAACCCTCACACACTGATGCTCCACGGGTAAGGAAATTTCATTTCAAAAAATTGTTAAAGGAAACTGCCAGCTCATTTTATTTGATTTCAGTTATTGTTGTGCAGCTAAGGGGTCTCAGGCTCGTTCTCTCTCCAAATATTGAGGTTGGATTCCCAAAGAGGTTATTTTTTCAAAAGGAGATTTTGAACATAACCAGCACGTTGTTGTAAAGAATATAATGTTTGGACCCTGAGGAAAGAGAATTGACTTTGTAAACACGTTCCACGGAAGCTCACCAGCTAGAGGCTCATCGGACGCTGACTGGCTTATCAGAATATAAGATAAGACTGATTGGCTCCTCAGAAATCATGCCCACCAATAATAGGTGCTTGGCCTTCCTGACTCTGACTTTCTAAGCGGAGTAGGCTATTGGAGCCATCAGAAACTACGGTGCCTCTTCAGGGACAATTCACCAGAGCCTACAAATTGCTTGGTTTGTTAATTTCTTTGACAAGCTGGTAAACTAGTTGATGAAAACAAAGCCTAGAGAACCTGAAGGGAAATGCTACTTAAGGCAACTAAGTTTTCATTCCCATAGCATTTCACCCTTTTCAATACACATTCATATTTACAATTGCAACCATGAAGGTCTGTCCTATGTGAAGATGATGGATGAAGTACAAAAAGAAGATGCAACACATTGGGATTACGTGAGGACAACAGTAGCCAGGGTTACAGCACTTCCTTCCTAGCTTGCTACGAGGGTGGGGGTAGTTCTTAAAACATATTTAGTTGTTTTTTTTTTTTTCTCCTGATAACACTGATTCACCTTAATTGTAGGATAATATGGAACCCATAGAAAGTACTAAAAAGAAAAAACTTTAAGTCATCACCACCTGTCAGTGATGAGAATTCAGTCTTTTCTGCCAAGAGATGTCTGTAAGGTAATATAGTTGATACAAAGGGAAAGATGCCTAAGGTCTGAGGGTCATACGTTAGAAAATCTTTTCTTCAATGTGTGCATAGGAATGTATCTCCTAGGAGTCCTTGCCAGATGTCAAATGCACTTCCCAAGAACTTTCTTCAGGCAAGACCCTGGAGAGCTAGTGAGTCACTCTTAACATTCTCCATTTGATACCTGTAACCAGTTTATTGATCAAGCTGGGCTTAGTAATGTACATGCACAGAAATAACTTTATTATTACTTACTTCTTTCCTTTAAACCAGTGGTTCTCAATTAAGGGTGATCCCCCACCCCCATCTCAGAGAACATTTAACAACATCTGGAGACATTTTTGGTTGTCACAGCTAGGGGCTAGGGATGGTGAACATCCTTCTTTCAACAGGACAGCCCCCCCCCCCCGCCATGTACACAACAAAGAATTATACGGCTCAGAGTGTCAACAGTGCTGACAGCGTTAACAGAGATAACCACTGCTGACATTTTGTTGTGTGGCCATTAAGATCTTTTCTCCTTCCTTGATTCCTTTTTTCCTTCCAAAATAATAATCATACTGGTCATCCACTTTCCTTATAGCATGATTCTTCAAAACATGACATTTAATGCTGCACAGTATTCTATGTGATTTATTTCTTACTGATGGACATTCATTGTCTTTCCAGTATTTCAACATTGTAAACTATGTTGGTATGAACATTCTTGACCATAAAACTATTTCCATGTCTCCAGTGACTCTCTTTGGGTGGATTCCTAGAAGTACAATTACTTACTCAAACTAAATGAATGTTTTTAAAGCTTTTCCTCTTACTGCCAAATTACTTTTTTCAATTAACAGTCTCTCTGGCAGTGTATTGGAGTCCTCATCAGGTCTGTGCTGCTTCTAACAGTCTTGTTCAGTTAAAATTTGACTAAATGCTAACACTAAGACATATCTTCTAGGTATAATGTGACTTACAGGGTATTAAGCACTCTAGCAACCATTGTCTCAGCTGACTAATGTAAGGTAGAAAGTTTAGTTACTATTATGTACTCATGCCCCAAGACCCACATAAGGAATTCATTCATTCATTCATTCATTCATTCATTCATTCATTCAGTGTCTTTGTTTTGATTACCACCCCTATAGCAATTTTATAGATGAGGATGGGAAAGAGGATTAGAGCCAGCCAAAGACCACACAGCCATTAAATACAAGTCCTGGGGGGCACCTGGGTGGCTCAGGTAGTTGAGCGTCTGACTTCTGATCAGGTCATCATCTCCTGGTTTGTGGGTTTTGATTTGGGATTTGAACCCAGCCATTCTGACTTCAGAGCCTGGATTCCTAACCCCTACTTTACTCTGCATCTCTAACTCTCTCCCAAGGCTCTCTTATTTTAAAGAAGTGATATCCTTAAGGTTATACAGATTAGAGAGAGAAAGAGAAAGAGAAAATAAGATGAAGGCGAAATCAGGGCAAGAAGCCTACTTTCATTCTGTGCTCTTTCTATTCAACCATGAAGCCTCATTATCACTGAAATAACAAAATTGCCATTTTGTAATGCAAATTACTTGAATGCAGACATGCACAGATTCAAGCTAGTCAAGGATTTTGGCCTTCAGACTCTCCAATACTTGGCTAACAAGTGTTTCCCTACCTGCCCCTTTCCAGTAGATGGTGCTGTTTTTCTAACATTTAAATTTGCTACACAGCAACTTTTGATTGATTTGAGCAGGCTTGCTTAAGGGTGTTCAATGAAGTCCACTTTGTATATTATTGAAAGGGTATTATTGAAATTGCTCACAAGCCCGAAAGTGAACCTGAAAATTAGAAGCATACTTCAAATACAAAACCAATCTTTGCTCAGTATTGATGGAAACACTATGTTTTTGAGAGTCCTAAGGGCAAATAAATGATGAATCACCACCCTACTGCAATGACCTATTAAACCAAACCTTTTTCCTAAGGACACAAAGGTAAATGTTTTGGGGAGGCTGTAGGAATCACGGTGGGTCTCACACAGAGTAGTTATAGAAAGATTAGAAGTCATTATACATATTCTATATTGTTTCTACGGTAGATATCACAGAACAAGGGTTGGTGGACTATGGATTAGATGGTGGGGGGTTTGGAGCATCAACATTTTCCACATAATTTAATGTTGGATGAAGAAGCACAATATCTCTTTCAGCTAGCCCAGTGGAGATCAAGTTCTCACTGTCAATACATGTTAGAAGTTCCCTTAAACACAATTAGGGCTTGGAGCAGAACAGAGTCTTTCTGGGGTTCAGAAATCGTCTACAATGTAGAAATGAAGCCAGTCTGAGTATCAGCTTAGGTGAGGGCTCCGTTTCAGTGAGGCATCTTATGATCTGCTTGTAACTAGGAAATAAAAAGGTGTGCTTGGAAAAAAAATAACAACTCCAACCACCTTTAAAATCAACAAACAATCTGCATGATCTCAAACAACTATTACTAATCCACATAGAAAACTTATCCATGTTTCAGGAAGACCAAAGATGATCCATAGGTTGCAGATGAAGAGATTGATAATCAATGGTTTTGACAAGAAGATAACCTACAATGGTTTCCTTCCCAAATTTGTAATTTGACAAGAAACTCAAATAAATTAAAATCTGAGTTTGGCTGATCTTCAAGAGAGAGAGATCCCCAAGACTAAAATGAAACAGTGCAGCATTTGTACAATATGTCAGGTCTAGCCCAAACTACTGTATTTGTGAAGCTATCTGTATTTACTTGTAAAGATTTGTGGCTATATAATTCAGAGATACTTATGAATCCCATTGTTTTGCAAAATTACAAGACTACCTGTGATTCTATGGACAGACTCACCAAAAAATGAAAAGTAGCTTCTCCCAAAAAGAAGTGTTAGGGATTTGAAAAGGGGGAAGAAAGACAGCAAAGGTAAAATTACTTTTTTTAGATCTTAAAACATCCCAGAAAACAAGCTACAACTTTTTCTTCAAGTAGATCTGCTTCAAAGAGATATAACAGCACTTTTTTAATTCATCTTACATCCCAGTCTGGGGCTTTAATAATACAAGTTAACAAACAGAACCACTTCTCTGTGAACCATTATTTGAAATTTGCTGTAATTTACTTAGTCTTCTGCATGTCTGACAGACTTGACTGTGTTGCTCCTGCCAGGCTATAACTGGTAGACAATCTCAGTCGTGGGTGTGGTTAGGGAAAGTATATTGAAGACTACATTTTCAAAGGTATCTGCAAGCTTGCAGGTTTGAGATCGCAGATATCCACAATGCAGAACATGTCAATTAAATCTTCCAATCAGAGGAGGCCTGTGTGGACAGCTCTCCCCATGGCAGGCATTGGATTTAATCAGAAAATTTCCAGCTTGAAGGTTGAATGCTGGCCTGAAAATGTACCACATATAAGGAAATTCCATTTCAAATAACACACAACTTATTCTAGAATTCTCCATGACTGTCGCAGATGAAGGGCTCAGTCTTACTGATCATGGTTTTATACTATAGGTTATTACAAACATATTGAAATGTTTTTCTGTTTACTATCACTGGGTATCTGAATTTATTGTACTCAAGTTCTCTTTTCATGGGAAGGTGAGGAGGCCAAAGTTCTCTTATACAGAAGCTAGAAAGAGAGAGAGCTTCTCCTTACATTTTTATAGAAATTTAAATTTATTTTCTTATTATTATGTTATGCCTATAGGAGGTGAAAATACAATGAATTGCAGATAAGACACTACTGAATGTTCCCTGAATGAATGTGTAAATGCTGTCCACAAAGCACCTGTCAGACAGCTATATAGATCAATGGACAAAATTTCAGGAAATTCACAGCATCAGAAAAGGTAAAGGATTTCGATGCAATGAGCAAAGACTTAAAGGCATCCAAATCTTCCAATTTTGTGAATTGGAGAAGTACATTAAGGTTTTCTGAGACAGAGAGACAGACAAAGAGAGAGAGAGGGCAGCGGGGGGTGGGGTGGGATATGTTTTATTATATACTTTTTTCAGTTGCCAGCTTCCAAAGGTTGGTTTCATGATCTTCACCATTTGCAAGGATTTTCTGAATACTTTTCTCCCATATTGTTTTTTCCAGTGTTTCTCTAAGGGTGGGACACAGAATCTGAGGTTCCCATTTTGTACAAAGGGAGATATGGCAAAGTCACAGTAGCTTATAGGTCCTGTCAGCGGGAATGATTTAGGGCAAAACTATGAAGCCAGCACAATCGACCGGTCTCTCTTTTGCTTTTGGGTATCATCCACTGTCCCCTGATTTAAGCTGCCTTCTACCTATTTTCAGCTCTGGAGCAGCTTCCTCACCTCTCACTAATTACTAGTTTCTAATAGCATTTATAGGCAGTGTTTATTTTTTATTAAAAACTTTTCTTAGAAATCTCTTATTTCCAAGATAATGATTATACTACTTGGAAGTGGAGAAGCCATTTTGGTTCTTTGTGAGTTTTCACTTCTTCAAGCTACTTGCCTCCATCTTTTCAGGCCATTTGAATACTTAGCTAGTAAGGCAAGATGGGAAGAACATGGGATTTGTGGTCAGAGAGATAGATGTGGGATCAAGTGTCATTTCTGTAACTTACTCAGTATGACACTGGGGAGCTTTAAGGTCTTGGAGCCTCAGTTTCTTCATCCATGAACTACAGATAACACTACTTGCAGGATTGCAAGCTAATGCCCTGTGAAAGCCATCTGGACTTGTCTGAACGGATCATGTCCCCTCACTCCTTTTAAAAAATTGCCTTCTCTCTTCAATTCATGCTAAAAGAGTGATCATAGGGACCACTGGACTTAATTCACATGATCTTGACCCTCTGGCCATATAGACAGAACAATGTAGAAACATGATCTCAAGGGAACCCATCCTCAGATTAAGTACAGCCAATTATGGGGTCTTTCTTGAGAGGCTAAAAGACACACACAAAATATACATGAGACAATACAGAGCACAGAGACTCTGTGATATTGACTATCAACATGGGGTTGCTTCTGTGTATGCTTCATTGCACCTGCTAGCTAAACATTTTCAATTGGCTCCAAAGGGAACATGACAAACCCGAGCCATTGATGCTATGGAGGGATTGAAACCAGGAGGTTCTGAGAAACACAATCTTGGAGAGATGTGGGAGGACAAAGCAGGTGTGTGGAGAGAAGATGAGGCAGGGTGTGATACAACCTTTGCTCTTCGCCCTTGGCTTTCTGAGAGGTTGTCCTGACAATTAACCACCTACCACAGCCTCTAGTTGGAATAGATTTCTGTAGCTTGCAACCAAGTTGTCCCTAAAAAAGCCCCAGGTTCCTGTTCTTGCACAGCACCATGTGTGATATGAGTTACTGATTCTTAGTTGGCCAGCCAACTGTGGCTTCGTCTACATTCCAGGTGAGACTTCTCAGGGGAGAAAGGATTCTACATCCTCAGAGACATGTTAGCCATATTCACTCACAAACAGTGGAAAAAAGTCTCTTGTTTTATTTAGTTAGTAGTTGATAAATTCCAATAGTCTTCAAACATTTCCTTCTTTTTTTTTTTTTTTTTTTGCCTCATCTCTTAAATGTAATTCTTCTTCATACTTTTTCATGTCTTTGGAGTCCAAGCCATATGATAAATTGTGTTTTACAAAATCACATATTCTGGGGGGAGGGGTCTTTGAGGACAGTTCTATCCAAAATCACATATTTACTGGGTTCTAGATGGGTCTCTTTATGGCTGATCTTGATTACTACAAAATCTATCTTTAACATAGGCAGAGAAAAATTGCTTCTCCCAAAAGGGAACCTTTGTGCACTGTTGGCAAGAATATAAATTGGTGCAACCACTCTGAAAAGAATATGGAGGTTCCTTTAAGAATTAAAATAGAAATACCATGTGATCTAGCAATTCCACTACTGGGTATTTACCCAAAGAAAATGAAAATATGAATTTGAAAACACCTCTGTGTTTATTGCAGCATTATTTACAATAGCCAGATGTGAAAACAACCCAAGTGTCCTTTGATAGATGAATCGGTAAAGAAGATATGGCATATATATACAATGAAATATTACTCATCCATAAAAGAGAATGGGATCTTGCCATCTGTGACAACATGGACAGACCTAGAGGGTATTACGCTAAGTGAAACAAGCCAAACAGAGAAAGACAGGTGCCATATGATTTCACTTATATGTGGAATCTAAAAAAAAAACACAAAACAAAACAAAAAACCCCCAACAAAACAAATGAATAAACAAATACAGAAACAGACCCATAAAAACATAGAACTGATAGTTGCCAAAGGGAAGGGAGATAGATAGGATGGGCAAAATGGATGAAGGGGAGTGTGGGAGATCCAGGTTTCCAGTTACAGAAAGAAGAAGTCACAAGGATGAAAGGTACAGCATAGGGAATACAGTCCACAGTACCGTAGTAGCATTGTATGGGACAGATGGTAGCCACACTTGTGGTGAGCAGAGCAGAACATAGAGAGCTGTGAATCACCATGCTATAAACCTGAAACTAATGTAACACTGTGTGGCAACAATACTTCAAAAAAATTGCTTCTCCTACAGTTCCTGGCACAGGGTCTTCTCCTAACCAGGAGCTTCACTAAGTGCTTGAATACACCTAGATTTTTTTTGTGCTTTGTTTTTTAGGACACTTTTTGCTATCCTCTTTCCCAGCCCCTCACTCTAGCCGCCCTTCCCTGTGTAGAAATAGAATTAGCCTCAAAACTTCAGCTCTTCAGTCCCTCGGCTACAAGAGAAATAAACTGAAATCTTAAGTCTCAACCACTGGATGTACAAAATGTGATTTGTTCCTCACAACAATTTTTATGAGGTAGATATTTTTATTCCCATTTTACCTGCAGCAACTGAGGCTCAGAAACTCTAAGAAGAGAAAGTACATATTGTAAACGGTGGAGGTAGGAGGCAATATCTTGGGCTTCCATTGGTTTTACTGTGGATATCCATCCATTTGGGGGTGGTGGGAGAAATACAATGTGAAAGCACACAATGGACGGTGGGGGTGGGGTGGGAAAAGCCAAATTAACAGAGAGAAATATAGTTACATTTTCAAGTTCCTGGCACAATGCTTTATACAGGGATCAAACGGTAAATAAGGGCTAATAATCATCTTTTTCAAAATTACAGTTTAAGGAATTGTTCACGTTGTTACTTCATGAGGATTCCATAAGGTCCTACATGAGGATTCAGAAGTGCCATGAAAACTATTTCTCTGGGTGAATTTTTGGACTTCCTTTTATCATCTTTTATTATCTTTTGCTTACAACTGGGTTTTGATTATTTAAAAAGTGTAACTTGTAAGTCATTGACCTATTTTATTTATTCAAATCTTAACATTTAAGCCACAATATTATTTGAGCCCACAATAAACAGCAAGTGAAGGATAAAGCCGAGCATCACATATTCTCATTAATGTTGCATTAGGAGTTGCTACGGAATAAAATGCAGGATTACCGAGGAGGGAGGATGTCCTGGAAATAGGACTCCATGGCTGTTTTCTTGTAATGAAATATGATTTAAACTCAACTAACTTAAATATCAAAAGCGGTTTCCATAAACACTTTGGCAAAGGGAAGAGTAGTTCATTTTATTTTTTATTTTTTATTTTTTTAAAATATTTATTTACTTTCGAGACAGAGAGAGACAGAGCATGGAGAGGGGAGGATCAGAGAGAGAGGGAGACACAGAATCTGAGACAGGCTCCAGGGTCTGAGCTGTCAGCACAGAGCCCGACGTGGGGCTCGAACTCACGGACTGCGAGATCATGACCTGAGCCGAAGTCGGATGCTTAACCGACTGAGCCACCCAGGCGCCCCAAGAGTAGTTCATTTTAAATATTCATTGAAAACAGGACAACACCACGTGTGTTTAACTGAGATTTGGGCCTCGAGAGACAGGAAGTGGGGTAGAGGAAAATGGCTGAAAAGTATGGTACATGTACTCACCTGCACTGAATGCAATAACCAAAGGTAGGTAACCTTGAACTCTGGGGGCTCCAGTTACCATATCCTCCAAGCTCTGGATTGGATAAAGGAATGTATACCTTTGACTTTTTTCCAAAAAGTGAGCTTTTACTTTCTGAATGTAATAGAATTGTTTCCTACCTTTTATGAGTTATATAAGAATAATGATAAGCAATGTGACTTTGGGTAGAAGAAACTTACATTCCATAGGGCATTTGACATTACAATTGCTATCCTTATAGCAAATGTGTTTATATGCATATGTAAGTTATAAGTTTTAAGAATAATTTGAAATGTGTAATTTGTATTTGGAAACAAATATGACTAACTTTTAAAAACTCCTATTTCCAAATGCATTCAAGAGACAAAAAGGCAAAAGGTATCAATTTTAAAGATGGTGTATTCAAAGGCATTAAGAAAATGCATGAAAAAAACATGTCCATAATTAAAAATAAGAATGTTTTCATAAATGTGACTTTTTGGTGGTTGAAATGGATTACAGACAGAACCCAGAAAATAGACCTAGATCCAAATATTTTTACCTCTTGGCTTCCAAATGGTAATAATAAAATGAAGTTTGAAATAAATTCACTTAAAGAAGTGAAACACAGGACTGATCACTATTTCACTCCATATATTCATTCCAGAGTAGACGACCAAAAAAGAAAGAAAAATGAACTCTCTAGAGAAAGATAGAATTTTCTTCAAATGACAAGTCTTTTAGTATTTTCACCAAAGCTTTCTGGATTTGTGCCAAACTTTAAAATCAAAGTTTTATGATAAATCTTGCAGTTTTCCTATCCTGTATGTTTCTGTGTTTACAGGTTAATGAGTATATAATTGAACATCCTCCTCAGCATCAATTCTGTCACTTAACTAACTCCCTGAAGTTAAGGAAGTCATATAACTGTGTTCCCTGGTTTCTGTTACTTTACCAACCTGCTGGATGCTGAAGGATTTTCTCTGGGTTGTCCAAAACATGTATTTGTCAATGTCTTTTTATGTTTTGCTTTATTTTTGAGAGAGAGAGAAAGAGCAAGCAAGAGCAAGAGAGAGCAAGAAAGAGCAGGGGAGAGGCAGAGAAAGGGAGAGAGAGAATCCCAAGCAGGCTCCACACTGTTAGTGTAAAACCCGATGCAGGGCTTGGTCCCCTGAACCATGAAATCATGACCTGAGCCAAAATCAAGAGTTGGATTTTAACCAATTGAGTCACCCAGGCCACATCTATGTCTTTTTATAAATGCACCCAAGTCCTTTGAATGCACAGGAAAGCATCAGGGGGTGCTGAGTCCTGGGTAGACTCAGGAATAACAAAGAAGGACACAAAGAACACAAAGGACAAGTGTGCAACACAGAAGGATAATGGGAGGATTTGGCAAGAAAAACATGGTATTTGATGATTCTGCGATTAGGCCTGGTACAAACTAAGAATGTTTTGGGTTTGCTTCATGAGCATAAGTGACAACCATGGGTAAAAAAAATCAGCTACACTTGGCTTTGAATCCCAGTTTTGCCACAAGCAGATTATTTAGGCTTTCCCAGCCTCTGCTTCCTCATCACTGAAAGGGAACAAAATATGATCTCATAGTGTTGTGAAGATTAAGTCAAGCAATATATAAAATATATGTAATATATGCATACCACCTGGAATACATGAAGTGGAACTTGAAAAGTTATTATGATAGTGTAAGTATCTGTTTCCTCAACTTCTCCATCCTACAAATGAGTAATGAATAATCCCTACAACCGGAAACTTGCTGAGAAGTACGTAAAATGCCTACTACAATGAAATTTTCCTCTCCCTCAGAATATGTTTTTGTTTCTTTCACCCATGAGTGTCTTCCGAGAGGAGGAGCTGAGGTACAGCTCTGGGCAATTTAACTGGGGGGTTTATGAATTATGCCTTGGAATGACCAGAAAACCCAGCTAGGGGGTTCCTGGGCTGACACAAATTCTGTAGGTGAGACACGCATTCCAGAAGGTCTGATATCAAGTTCTCAGAGAATAAAGCACAAATTGCTACAAAACCCTTCCTAGGTGGACCCCAGACTACCTCACAGCCTCATCATCTATCACTTCTCTCCTCCTTTGCAACTAAACCTTTTTCTCCATCCCATCCCTTCTTCTACCTCTCCACACCCATGGCTATCTCATTAACTCTCACTCACCCAGTTGAAATACTCTCTTCTGTGAAGACTTCCCAGATTCTGCAGGTAGTTGGTTTTCCTCTTTCCTCTAGGCTTATAGCACTCTGAGACTTCTGAGCACATCTTTATTGTAATACTTACTGGGTTGTATGGAATTAGGCTGTTAGTGGGTTTGCCTTCCTGACCAGGCTGTGAGCACCTCTGGGTTCAAAAACTCAATTCATTCGTGGTATCACATTGGTGCCTACTATGATACTAGAGTATCAGGGCATTCAAGAAGTGTTAGGTGAAGTAAAGAATGAAAACTGGGGATATTTTAAATAACAAGGCTGACTCACACAATTATCTAACATGTGTATCTGGGGCGCTTGGTGTGACTCAGTTGGTTAATACTGGGGCGCTTGGGTGACTCGGTTAAGCAGCTGACTTTGGTTCAGGACATGATGTCACGGTGAGTTCAAGCCTCGTATCGGGCTCTGTGCTGACAGCTCAGAGCCTGGATCCCGGTTCAGATTCTGTGTGTATGTGTCTCTCTGCCCTTCCTCTGCTCACACTCTCTCTCTCTCTCTCAAAAATTAACATTAAAACAATAAAAAAAATACTATTGAGGGGTGCCTGGGTGGCTCAGTTGGTTAAGTGTCTGACTCTTGATCTTGGCTCAGGTCATGATCTCACAGTTTGTAAGCTTGAGCCCCACAATGGGCTCTGTGCTGATAGCACAGAACCTGCTTGGGATTCCATCTCTCCTTCTTTCCACCTCTCCCCCACTTATGCACATACTCTTTCTCTAAACGAAAAAAATAATAATACTATCCAAACAGGAAGTTGTTTACACTTTACAGGTGACCCGCAAATCTACCTAACCTTTGACCTGTACACATTGAAAATGCATTATATTACCTATTGTCTTTTTGCATCTGTTTTGTCCCTTTCCTCAGGGATCTTTGCCCTATATATTTGGATCACCAGGTACCAGGACTGATTCCAAGAATAGGTAGGCACCCAGATATGTTTTCTAGATAAGACTTAAAGATAATCTTGTTAATATTTATGACGTTAAAAAGAGGAAATAGGTTTTTTTTCCCCCTAGCATAATAAATGCTCTGCACCATATCTTCTGGTATGCTGTTCACTCCAATCGGTTCCCCTTTTTCAAATTTGCTCTAATGTGCTTCAAAGCTGCAAGGCTTATGAAAAGGAGTATGAGTGGTCCAGTAAGTGCCAGAAAAAAAATGGTCTGCAAATACTGGCACATTCATACATGTTCCTTCTTGCAAACACTTTATGGGCTTGCCAAAGACACCTGGCATTGCTTAGCAATGGGAATGACTTTGGCTTCCAAACATGGCAGAGAGAGCTTTCTTGGGGCAATTGATCCATGGAAGTAACTTTATAATTTACAGCTTGTGAAGTTTTGAAAGTTAATTGTATGGCATAAATGCTTGTCACTTCAAAAAGGGTAGCAAATTAACACATAAATAAATGATTACATGTACCAGTTGTGAGAGGTGAACAACAGTATTGCTTTCCTTTGATTCAATCTGCAGGGATTTCTGAACCAAAATAAAACTTTATAAAAACTGAAGTCCATTCATTAAATTTCCTGTGAAGACCTGGCAGCCTTGAAGAGAGAGGGGAGCGTGTCATTCCTCTGTGAAGCTTCAGCTAAGGGTAGGGTTCTGTACTTTATAGTCCCCGACAGAATATTTCATCATTAACTCTTTAGAATCAGATAAGGAAACCTAGTAGAACTGGTAGAAATGGAAAAGGCTCAGCTGGAAAGCAACTGATTTATTCTGACACCACTGTGGGCTAGAAGAGGTGAGAAATCAGCACCGATCATGGTTTGATCACTACCAGGCTAATGAGTGTTTTTGGTAATGGTTCAGATAAACACACAGCTACAACCTTTGCCCTCAGGTGCTCTGGGGGCTTGTTTCACACAAGCCTCCAACTGTTAGAGTTCTTCTGACTCTGTAAACAGATTTTCATTATGAAAAATGGGATGAACTCTCTCTGTTCAGGAGAAGAGCAGTCCCTGTAGCTGAAGTCAACTAAGACCAAGCTCTTTCTGACTCAGTTCAGCTGACTCCAAGCTTCCACACCAAAGAGGAAATTCGAATATCATTTCTCTGCTATAACTCACATTTGTCAAGATCTTGCTGGCTCTCGACATCCCAGATCCTACAAAAGATAACTGGCTTATCACCAGTTTTTGATCTCTGCTAACTCATATACCTTCTGAAGCAAATCAGCCCAAGGCATTAATTATCTTACACTTTTGTTCAATACTAACTCAATGAGGAAATGTGCCATGAGCTGAATAGAGTTTTAAAGGAATTATGTTATATATATAATTTTTAAAGTTTATTTTGGGGGGGCATACAAGTAGGGGAGGGACAGGGAGAGAGAGGGAGAGAGAGAATTCCAAGCAGGCTCCACATTGTCAGCACAGGGCTCAAAGCCACAAACCATGAGATCATGACCTGAGCCAAAACCAAGAGTTAGACACTCAAAGGACTTGAGCCATCCAGATGTTCCTATATATTTTGATGCATCTTCCCCAGGTAGCAAGAGTTGATGAGACAACTTCATAAATGCCCATTTCAAAATGAAATAAATTTTCAAAAGTGTTTAGTGAAAAGTAGACAGACTGGCACAGAAACAGGCACTGAGCTTAGACTTAGATTTAGGTTCTCTTCTCTGGTTTCCCTTCTCAGTTTGGCCACAAACTAGCATCTCTGGGAAAATCTCTGATCTCCCTCCCTGTACCCTCATGAGAAGATGTATTTATGATTCTAAAATCAATCCTTTGAATATCTGGATTGTATGATGCTACAGTGGAAACAGTAAACATGGTAATGTTTTAGAATATTTCATTCTTGCTGAAATAACTCTGCAACACATTGCAGGCAGAAGTGTCCAAAGTTACTGAGACCATACAAATCTCCCTGTAGACAAAAACAGAACAAACACATACACACACACAGTATTTTAATTGACTGCCAATTTTTGAGTTAAAATAAATTAAACATATTTGTAAGAAGCATACTCATTGACTCTTTTGTGAGGAAATCTCACCAGGAAAGCAGCTTCAAAATGTACCTGACTGAAAATGTGGCCATCAGTAAACAGAGATTTGAAGGTTTACTGGATGGATTGTGAAATCTTTCCAAGTTCCTGGGGCAGGAGGGCTCTAGAAATTGTATTTGTGAATCCTTGTGCCTCTCCTAGGCCCTGCAGAAATCGGCTGAGAACCTGATTAGATTCTCAGACTAAAAGCTAGCAAATGTTTTGGGAGGCGGTTGCTTGTAAAGAACTCTTGTTATGATTTAATACAGTTCTGAATTTTGACCTCTCAGTTGGTTTCTGAGGATTTGTTCTCTAATTTCCAATGAGGACCCTCTCCTCTTATTACATTGCTTCAGTCTATGCTGTCCGGTAAGTAAGCAGAAGTCGAATAGCCACTTTTAGGACTTTGAGATCTGCTGGGATGGGCCCCAGGACATGGGACTGTGGGACTTTAAGTGCAAGGAGGTGCTGGGTATGCAGAATGGGGGCAGAGTGAACTACAGTCTTTTGTCACGAGCTTTGAGCTGTTCCCTGAGGTTGCTTCTAACACTACAGAGACCTGGATAGATTCTGAAGAACAAACTCCAACACGCAATAGCCATCCTGTCCGCTTCCTCAGGTCCTAATCCCTTCACGGTTCACTGAGCCCCAAGCCTGCTCCCTTTAGGGTCACCAATGACTCTTTGTTTGCTTAAGGCTGTTGTTCTTTTCCAAAATTCTCCCCAAAGCTATTTTCTGTATCGATGACAGAACTTTCCAAAGTGAGCAGGAGGTTCCACCTACTATTGCTGCTAATTACCCAACGGTCCCCGAAACTTCTCTCAGATGTCGATAGTTAACTCCTCCCTTTCTCTCATGTGTTAATTATTCAGTAAGATTAATGACTTCCCACTCTGATTTCAGCAGCAGAGCAAATATTAGCCAGCTCAACTGCCCAGAGCAGTACAGGATCTGAATAGCAGCGGGGAGATTTACCTAATATGCTTCAAGGAACAGTTTCTTGAGATAAATCAACAAACTCCTAATTGGGTTATAGAGATTGGACATACCCACAGGGTTGATTTTGCCAGTGAACAATTGGAGAGAGAAATTTCCTAAGATAAATCTAATTAAAGTTTATACTGAGAGACAGAACAGGAAATCTGAAGGAGAGACAGCTCCGTCTTTTGATTGAGTGCTGAATTAGGAAACAGAGTTGCCCCAACCTTTCCCAAGCATCTTGTTCACTCTTTCTCTGGCCCTGGGGTGAGAGAACTCCTCCATGTACCCATCTATTAAGGTAAAATTAATTAATCCTGCTAATGACTTAAGATGCTGCTCCCTGAAGCGTGAAGGGTGTGTGGAAACAGAGTGCTTAAAGTCCTTTGGAATTCAGCTTGATGAAGCATATTTTCCATTATAATTACAGTACCCTACTTTCTAGCTCAAGAAGCTAAAGTGAGGAATCATTATTTAAGACCCACAACACGGGCACTCAGTTGGTTGGCTTTAACCTCCTGCCGTGAATTTAGGATTCCTGAAGGTGCTGGAACCCCTGTATAAAGCGTTTGAAACTATTTCCTGGGGGATACTAGCCAGAACATATGTGCCAGCCACTGTTAAAAACAAAAAAAAGGCAAGTAACATCTGATAACTTACTGAAGACTCACTATAACCTTTTGAATTAGATGCAGATATGATCACCAGTTTACAGATGAAGAAACTTACCCACAGAAAGGTGAAACATTTTGCTTAAGTTCTCCAATCTGAAGTGGCAAAGTTTTTCATCATCGAGTGATACTGTCTCTTTATTTGAAACCTTGTTAGGGCTCCATTGGAGTGTAAAGACATGACTGGAGGATAATCAGGAGAAAATGGAGACAAGAAACTGGCTCAGTCTCAATCTCTTGGTTTAGCTGGTCAATCCATTAAAAATTCCTTGAGCATCTACAATGTGCTAAGTGTGATGCTAGGTGATGGAATGTTCCTTGCCATTAGGGGACTCACAGTACATTGGGGAACTAAAAGAAATACATAACAAAGGACGTAAACAAAATATATATATAAACATTTAACAGCATACACTATAAATGGCGTGAAGGAAACCGTCATGAAACAAATAGAACACCAAGCACAAACCTATTTCCATAACATTGTTAGAAAAGGTTTCTCTGAAGAGGCAAGTTTGGGGGCAGGGATGGCAAGTGGAGAGAAGGCGCATGTTAGATGCTGGGAGGGAGTGCCATGCATGGACCAGAGGAGAGAAGGAGCTAATTCGTATTTGAATAAATGAAAGATGGCCAGCATTGTGGTCTCTTAGTGAAGGACAAAACGGACTCTCTTTTGAGATAGCATTACAGCTGAAGCATTTAAGATTCCTCTTTGAAATGATGAACACTTCATGATTTCTAATGGTTTGAACTTAAAGAATGCAAGAACAGAATATGAAAATCATTCTGCAGCCTAAAGTGAAATCTGAGGGGGTATCAGTGTGCCATCGGCCCTGGGCTGAGCAGTGCTCCCATGTCCTGTAGATTCTGTTGATGCACAGACTGAAGCAGAAAGCCAAGAGGCATTTTACTGAAGGTGGCAAACTATCAGTTTCCAATTCACACTGCGAAAGACCCAGAGGGGTTGGGTTGTACCAAATGGACATCTGGGCCAGACTTTGCTTCCCTGAATGTCAGGCACGTTCTTAGAACTCACTGGACTCTGGAAAAACAGATATTATTACCATTTACCTTGATTCCTCCAGTCAGCAAGTAGTTTCAACCCCCAAATCATCAGTTAAAAAATTAAGCTGTTTCTATCAGTTCCAGAAAGAATCAGTAGAGGCCCTTGGAAATCTGGTAAAATATTTTGCTCTAAACCTGTAGGTTTTTTCCTATAAAGTCTTACTGTATACTCTTTTCAACTTCCTTTTGGACACCATTTGATTTTTATCTGTGAGGCAAATGCATCAGGCAGCTCAGGCAAGACAGCACTAGCAGGAGCAATTGGACTCCTGTTAACTGATACATTCTCCAGAAACAGATCTTTGAAAAGGAAGAGACAACCTTCCTTCCGAAAAGTCTACCTTAGCACCATTTCCTGGATCCTTTTTAGAACTAACCTTGAGAATCTCAAACAGTTACATATTTACATACACAACACATGCACACGCACACACACAGTTGAACTAACCATTCAGGTGTAGTAGGGAGTCTCATAGTGTAGGGAGTCTCAGGTGTAGTAGGGAGTTTGTCAGAGATTGACAAACACATTTAGGCCAAAAATGCATGGAAGTCTAAGAGGAGACTCAAAGGAAAAGGATGGCAAGATTCAGAAAGAAGAGAAGCATCTCAACGTTAATTACCACATTGGCACATGGACATGTTATTTATAAATCAACTCTGGCTCTTGGAGGTCAAAACACTGCTTGGAGATTTCTCTGGGCAAGACTTTTTCTTGATCATTATCATTTTTTCTATCTTCTTTCATAATGAATATTGATTCTATGTAGCATATGCCTTCCATACTTTCCATCTCTAGTGGTATCTCATTCCGAGTTCAGAAACAAAGAGTTTGGGGTCAGATTGGGTTGACCTTGGGTCCACCAGTTGTAGCTGTACCTTTGGGGAAACTACTAACCTCTGTAGATCATCTCTAATATGGGTGGTTTTGACCAGTGGCTCTCAAACTTTGGTGGCAAGCTAATAAAGAACACAAAAGCCAAGCTCTTTAAAGGATGACAGGGCCAGATCATTTGTATTTTCATCAAGTCCCCCAGGTGATTCTGAAACTCACTGATTTTGGAAATTAAAGATGAGCTACTTTAACAAGCACCTGGACATCTATAAATGTTTTCTAACTAGGATTTTGTAGTAAAATGGAAAGAGGGCTGTCTTTGCAATCTAAGACCTGAATTCCTATGTGGGTTCTCCTGCCTACTAACTGTGGGAGTTTGCCTAAGTCACTCAACTTGTGTGACCCAAAGTGTGCCCATTTGTTAGACAGGGATAATGATTCCCACACTGAGGGGTCATGAATTTAATGAGACAGGGTGGCTCACAGGAGGATGGATGTTGGCCAAAGCAGAATCTCTTCCTGTATTTGTAAAGTCATTTAGAACCCTCTAGACATAAAACTTACTCCATGAAAACTCTTTCAAGACTTTTTCAATAGATTACATATTTCTCAAATGTAGCAATTGAATACATGGCTGTCACTGCCTTTACACATGATACTCAGTAAAATTTATGATACAAAATGTTTTGATTATACGATCCACAATTCCTGTAAAACCCATCAGGTTCTTACATCAACTCAAATAATCTGAGTTGACTTTCCCAAAAAGACTGATAACAGATTTTGTTATGCTGGGTTACAAGTTATTTTTATTAACTAGGTGATCCAAATCCTCCTATGATCCAAATCATAACTGATGGCAAACATGGGTCAGAGTTATCGAACTACGCTTCTGAGTTAAGCCATTCTTTTGCTTCATTAAATTAAAAAAAATTGTCATTTGGCTAAATGCTTTTGTATAGACTTCAAGGTCTCCAAAATATCTGATATTGAATACTAATTGTATTCGGTATTAGTTATTATGGTGATGATGATTTTACAGTAATTTTTCATAAAAAGAGGACTCCACAGGGTTACACAAGCAGCAGAAACAAGCTGGATCTGGCCTCTGCTTTAGCTGGCAGTACAAAGGAGGAAGTAGTTGGAAGGCTGGAGGTGGATGAATGGAAACAGAGAAAACAAGCCACAGCATCATTAATGGCCACCCTGCTTGAATAATCCCTCCTCCAATAAGCAAAAAAAAGGAAGCCACAAGCCCAAGTGAGCAACAGCCTTGGAACAAGGCATGTGATTCTCTGGTGTTTCTTTATTTTGTTCTCTGACTTCTGAGTGGGTTCAACTGCTTTAGACCACAGAGCCCACATCCTTCTCTTTCATTTCCACATCCCCAGCTTTCTCTTAATTTCTCATTCCTTTCTTTTCTCTCCCCCCTCCTCTTTTTTCTGATCTCTTTATTGTTCAATAAAGGTCACAAGTAAAGAGTGATTCTAGATTCTCCCTATAAACACTTCTCCTTTCCTTCTCTACCAACACCCCTCATACCTTAAGGGGTTGAGTGTGGGTGATAAATATCATTTGACACTAATGAAAATACCTCCATGCAGAGAGTTTACACAACAAGAAACTTGATTTAAGAACACTTAGGGTAATATATAGCACAATTTAAGATCTCCCTTAAGATTCCCTAAAGATGACTTGATTAAAATGGCTAGAAGGACAGCAATAATCCCTGATTTTAAAAATTTTAACAGTGATCATTTGTGGTTTGCAAGGAAACATTTCTGCTCATTTATGTTTTGTAGGGTGTATTTTCTTCTGTTGTGTAGAAACAAATGCTCACAGGGAAGTGCGTGCGCACGCGCGCGCGCACACACACACACACACACACACACACACACACACCACACAAGCCTCAATAAAGCTAGGTGAGTGATCAGAGACCAATGTATGTGTGTCTGTCCATGTTTTACGTTAAACTTAAGGCATCAACAGAAGCAAGTGCTGTCATTTTATGGGCCACATTCAATTGTTTTTTGCTCTTAAATGTGTCATATCTAATCATAAAGTCTCTTTGGGAGTAGAGCATGGGCATAGGTATTTTTAAAAAGCTCCCTGGTGATTCTTATGTGCAGCCAGAGTGGAGAAATATTATTTACAAGGAAGTGAGAAGGCATAGAAGATTCTGCCTTGAATTTCTCAGGATGAAATAGAGCCCCTGCCCAGCTCTGCCACTTTTTTTCTAACCTATGATTCTGTTTCATTACCTTTTCCCCACAGCATTACTACCACTGAAATGATCTTTACAGACTTGGGTGTTATTTGTGAATAGCCACTCTTCTCTCTCAAGACTGTAAGCTCCAGTGAACGTAGACCAATGTTTGGTATAGGGCAGTTGCCCTATTATATGTTTGTCAAATAAATGAATTTAAATCCATTAAGCATCAGCTTTCTCATCAAAATACTACTACCTACACTACTAGATCGCTGTGAAGATTCAGTGAAATCATGTCTACGTAAACTAATGTGGATAGTGTGAAATGCCAAGAAATGTTATTCTTATTACTACAAGTCACTATCTATCCCAAAATATTTCCCTGAATAATTCCTGGCTCATAAATTCCAATATTAGATTCCCTCATCTGGCTTTTGGCTGACTATTGTCAAAACATAAATTGCTTACCTTCATGGGCTAATATTAATTAGGTGAGCTCTTGTCACTTAGCCACCATTAGCAACTCGACAATATTGAAAAATTTTCAAATAAATTTAAAATTGAGGGAGACTGTCTTATTCAGGCAGGACAGCTATAATGTGTAGGAAAAACTGGCTAGGAGGATAGAGAGGGGGATAAAAATGAGACAGTGCAGTCCCAAGAGGGCCAGAAAAGGGAGAAAGAAGTATGTGAGCAACAAACTTTGTTGACCCTGAAGTGAGAAGATCTAGGGTCATCTCTGATCAGAAAGGTACAACAGTTATGCTTTTAGCCAATATCAGTTAAGTCCCTTGTAGGCTAGATGACTGCCATGTTCTACTGACTGAGTCAGCCAGATGCCCCGATGACTGCCTTATATTATATCATTTAATTCTTAATACAACACAGCCCTTGGTGTACTGTCATCGCAATTTTAAAAAATGGGAAATCATACCTCACAGATGTCCAGTTTCTCGAGAAGCGGTGACAATATAGTAGTGGTAAGGACACCGAATTTGCAGAGAAACAGACTGAGTTAGAAACCCAGCTCTAACACATACTGGCCATGGGACCTTGGACAAGTTACTTACAGGTCCATGCATCAGTTTCCTCCTCTGTAAGGCAGGGATGATAATAATTATAACTACCATCTAGGGTTGTTATGATGATTAATTGCATTCCTATTGACAAAGCACTTAGAATACTGGCCCAGAGTTGGTAGTGTCTAATCATACATAAGAACATAGAGCTAATGATTGCAGAGAATAAGAACTATTGTAAAGCTATTAAAATTTATACATACCTGGTGTATTTCACACCCTGAACACACATGCAACCAGCATCCTTACTGTGAAACGGAATATTACCTGTACCCAGAAGCTGCCCTCATGATTCCTTCTTGTCCTATTGCCTTCCCTCCCCCAGGGTAATCCCCACTCTGACTTCTAACGCACAGAATAGACTTTCCTGTTTTTGTAACTTAGATAAATGGAATCACACAATGTGTAACCGTTTTGTCTGACCTCTTCCACTAAACATTATATTTATGAGATTCATTCATACTGCTGTGTGTAGATAAAAATTCTTTATTCTTCCTTCTGTATGATATTGTAAATTTATCACAATTTATACATCCAATTTACCGTAGATGGGCATTTGAGTAGTTCCTAGATTGAAGCTATTATCAACAGTAGTGCCATAAACATTCTCCCAAGACCCTTTGATGAGCATGCCTACAAATTTTACTTTTTATGTACTTACGAGTGAAATTTCTGGCTCACAAGGTATGAACACAGTCAGCTTTAGAATGTGGTGTAAAACAAAGTAGTTGTGCGATACTGTAAAGAGTCCACTTATTTGTTGTTTCCATTATAGCTATTCTGGAGGGTGCAGACTGGTATCTCACTGTTATTTCACTTTCTATTTCCTTGATGACTAATGCAATTGAACACCTGGTTATTGGACATTTGGATCTTTTCTTGTGCGAAGCAATGCCAAGATTTAAACTTGCGTTTTTCTAGGTCAAAAGCCTGTGTTCTCTCTGTATCCACCCTTTAAAAAAAAAATACCTCCCTCCAAAGGTTTTCGGAGCATTTTAGGTCCTGATTTAGAAACCAAAGGTATTCACTATTTTTGTTTTGTGTTCACTTTTTTTCCTTCGGTAATTTAGAAAATTATCTTCTGTTAATGGAGGGAAGAAAGGGGGTCTTCCATAAAAGACATTTTTGCTCTCCCTTTTGTTGCCATTCAAAGCAGGATTAAAAAATTATCTCGGCTCTGCAGGCCAGCTCAGAGCTCAGGGGAGGGGAAGCAGTAGACAAGAAGCTGACCTACTTTTGGAGGCTCCATGACACCATTTTTAGTGACTGCAAGGTGCTTTCACAACATTTATATCTGAAACGGAGCCAGGTGTGTGAGTGGAGAAAAAGGCTGGGTGGATGTTGAGAATAATGACAACACAGGAAGTCTGTGAGTATTCTGCAGGGCAATGCAGGATTACAGTTTGGGGTTTCAAGTGTTACTTTCATTGTTAACACAGACAGGTATCCCTAAATTTCCTGCACTTCTTGCAAAGCTTTCTTTGCAGGGACACTAAGTAGAGAAAATTACTAGCATAAGATATGTCGCTTGTAAAACACCCTATTTTTGCTTTTATTTGTATTTACCACAGTGCACAGGACTAACACCCAATTCCTTAACATCACCTGATTTTATACAGTATTAGTATCATCCAGGGTACGGGTCCTATATTTTCATTCTCATCCTCAAAAGCCAATTTTTAAAAAACTTTTTGTATGAAAACACTAAATTGTTCTTCATTCTTATAAAAGGGTCCCAGCAAATGAATATATTTTCTTGACTTATGTTCAAATCACAGACTTTCTTCTGGATTTGAAAGAAACTTCTTCAAGAATTCTTCTCAAATATAAGTTGTTCAAGATCATTTTTTTTTTGCATGGGAAAGTTGGGTAAGGACGTACATTTTTAATCACCTGTGCCAATCTGAACAGAGCTAAAAACAAAACATTCTTTAAAGGTTGCAACTGTATGCAGTCAGCCCTATTCTGATCTTTCCTTGTCTTTCTCTCTAATGAAACACTAAGGCTTAAAAAACAAAGCGCTCTTTGATGGCTGTAATAAGTTGTTGGAGTGTGGATGCTCTTTGGTTTGGGTACATCTATGAAGGACTTAGACTGACCAGCAGTCTAGACTGTAGGTTAAAGATGAATGAATCTATTAACAATTGCAAAGACTGTCTTCAAAAACATGGCTTGGGCAGAAGAGAGACTATTAAACAAACAGCATCCTCATTAGGAATTTAGAATCAGCAAACAGGATTTCCGCCGTTCCCAGCATTTGGTATTCCGGCCACCATTCATGCATGGTAGGTGGCCAGCCCAAAAAGTAGTCCCTGCCCTTGGTGAACTCACAACATGACATTGGACCCACAGACACTTTGGACGCGGATTTTCCTGGTAATTAATGCAGGAAGATGCTACATTTTTGCTTCAAAGGCTTGATCATATTGTATCTTTACTACAAACATTTCTGCTGTTTTGTCGATTCTGGATTTTTTTTTCTACATCATGTTTTTAGGGAGAGAGTGCCCTCAGCTTAAATTTTCAGGATATTTCCTTGGCTCAGCAATTTTACTTAAATTTACTTGTTTATTCAATTAGTACTTAAATACCCACTACAGGCTAAGCATGGACATAAGCCCTGGACAAATTGTGTCCTATGAACTAGACATGCTCTATGGCTTCCTGGAGCTCATACATAGTTCCCTGAGGGTGAGGGAGGGAGCAGTAACTAGGTGGACTGTTAGATGTGTATTTTATTGGAATTTCAGTGCTATCGGGGAAATAAATTACATGCAGTAAATTACATGCAACAAAAATGGGGATCCAATCAGATCTGGAATTTCTCAATTCATAGAACTGACAAAAGGCACATGTACCAGGAGCATAGACTCTAAAGGCAAGAGAAGAACGAGTTGTAAATGGGGATATATCATAATGCAATCACTGGACACTTGCACAGGATAGCTGTAGAAAGCTATTCATCATGGCATTGTCTGTCATACTGGAAAACTGAAAAATAAGGCTTTGTCTCTAACAGTACAGGAATTATTCAATGAATTAATGTTTATGCTTACAATTCAAAATTATTCATTATTAAAAGTAAGACTGGAGATAGATGATAGTGTTGTCTGATGGCTCTGAACATAGATCCTGAAACCAAACTGCTTAGGTCCAAACTGAGGTTCAGCCACTTAGGAGCTGTATGACCTTGGGCGAGTCATACAACCTCTCCATGCTTTCATAATCTTATCTGTAAAATGAACATAATAATCTAAGATAGGGCTGTTCTGAAATTTACATGAGTTAATATAAGTAATCTAAAACGTGTCTTTGAATACTGCCTGTTGTTATCGTTTACTGACTTAGAAAGCTGGCCATCACAAAGTCCAAAATGTAGGTTACCCAACTATACAAATAGTATGTCTCACATATTTTTTTAATATTCTTACATAAAAAGAACACAACATAATAGAGAATATTCATGGTGGTTCTATCTGGATGGTGACTGTAATCTTTTTTTTCTGTATTGTATGTGTTGCATTTCTACAATTAGCCTATATGACCATAACCAGATTAATAAAGCAAGTTCCCTTTTACAAAAACACATTTTTCTATTTCCATATCAAAAATCTTCCAGTGAAGGGATTTCAAAGCACGTTGGTACAGAAATCTATGAATGCAGTGGCAGTTGCAAAATGTCACCTCTTTTGATGGCTATAGCTCCCCTCTCTCTTTCGTCTGCCATTAAAAAGCGCTTTCCAGGGTGCTTGGGTAGCTCAATCAGTTAAGTGTCTGACTTGTGGCTCAGGTCATGGTCTCGTGGTTGGTGAGTTACAGCCCGGCATCAGGCTCTGTGCTCACAGTGCAGAACCTGCTTGCGATTCTCTGTCTCCCTCTCTCTGCCCCTCCCCCGGTGTCTCTCAAAATAAACTTTTTTTTTTTTTTTAAAGCACTTTCCAATGTGTTAAGCACTATGTCAAGCACTGGGGATACAGTGATAACTAACATAACTAGCATGACATTTCCCCCTGTAAACAGCTTGCAATCCAGCTGAGATACACAGAAGTAATAGATATACAAAGTCCTTTGGGTGCCCCAACTGGTCCCATGAGTCTGCAGGTTCTCGTGGAGGATGTGACTCATCAGGTGAGCCCAGGGAAATAGGAAGGGACAAATGGAATGGTTTAGGTAGGGTGGGGCACAGTGTTCTAGGCAGGTGCAGCTGTGTGCAGACAGCATGGTGTGTGCAGAGCCACGAGGCATTAGATAAGCTGCAGCCTCAGGGAGGGAGGAAGTGAGCCTGAAGAGCTTGGAGAAGATGAAATTCTGGAAGGAATTCTCTGTCCTGGTAGGGAATTTGAACCCAATCCTAAAGACAGTGAATG
This sequence comes from Panthera tigris, assembly GCF_018350195.1. NCBI lineage: Eukaryota > Metazoa > Chordata > Mammalia > Carnivora > Felidae > Panthera > Panthera tigris. The sequence continues at coordinate 13,247,007 of NC_056672.1, forward strand.
GGGGGCTGCTGGAGAATAGGAAGGAAATATAATGGTGATCAGATGTGTGTTCATAGGAGTTATTTATTTTTTTTAATGATGCCAATTTTGGGAGGAAACTCAACATTCTTTCATTTCTTTTTTTTTTTAATTTTTTTTAACGTTTATTTATTTTTGAGACAGAGAGAGACAGAGCATGAACGGGGGAGGGTCAGAGAGAGGGAGACACAGAATCTGAAACGGGCTCCAGGCTTCTGAGCTGTCAGCACAGAGCCTGACGCGGGGCTCGAACTCATGGACTGCAAGATCATGACCTGAGCAGAAGTTGGCCGCTTAACCGACTGAGCCACCCAGGCGTCCCAACATTCTTTCATTTCTAGTGGCAAAAATTGTCTCCTTCATCTGAAACATGGGAGTGGCCAAGGTAGCCTACTTCTCTTTCCTGTGCCTGAACCACAGAGCAAACAGATTCCCACTGATGGAGTCCGTGTGCAAGCTGGAAGCTGGCCGAGTGTAGTTTGGCAGTGCACTTTGGAAGAACACGAATGCAGTTCACTTTGGCATGACTGATGAGATGTTCATACCTTGTTTACTTAGACTTGAAAACAGTGATTTGAAGAGCTCTCAGTGTAGTCATGATCTTCTCTTAGATTGAGATGGTGCTGTCTATACTGTGGTGCAGTTTCTAGCAAAACCCACTAAAGCTGCCTTATTTAAACAATTTAGAAAGTATTTAAGTAGCAACATGGCTTTCTTTCTAAGCAGTGCCTCAGGACAGATGCGTTTAAACTCACAGCAGAACTTGATTTGTGACCTCAAAACATCTTTTCAGAAATCTCTATTTGCTGTTAATAAAGAGCCGTCACAAACTCATGGTGTTATTTTTCAAGTGGCTACAATACAGTTTTGACTTGCCCCATCAAACCCAGATAGGCAAACCTCCTCCACAGTATTTTCATGGATTTGGATGCTATTTGAAGTGTGTCTACCTGATAGTATCACAGAAGGAAAAATAAGGTGGTTGAGAATAAATAAACCCGCGACCTCCCAGTACTACATGGATTGCACGAGAATCCTTTGGAAAATGCATCTCTTTCAAGAAACAGGATTCTTTGAGTTGAGGCACTGAGAATGGAGGTCACTCCACAGTTAATAGACAGACAGGTTCTGGGGCCAATGGAATTAAGCAAAATGAAGAGCAGAGGAGAAAGCCGACATGATGACCTATGAATTCAGTGAAATTAAGCATCTGAAAAGGCCTGTTAAATTTTGCCCATCCTCTCCAACCTGCATTGTAGTCTTTTCTTAATTGTTTTTTAAACTTTATTTTCTAGACAGAGAGAGACAGACCATGAGTGGGGGAGAGGCAGACAGAGAGGGAGACAAAGAATCTGAAGCATGCTCCAGGCTCTGAGCTGTCAGCACAGAGCCCGACGTGGGGCTCCAACTCCTGAACTGCAAGACCATGACCTGAGCCGAGGTCGGATGATCAACCCAATGAGCCACCCAGGCGACCCTGTAGTCTTTTCTTTTAACACATCTACCTTGCTGTTTTATTTAATTTGTTTTTCAATTACTCAGCCTTCAAGTTTGCTGATCTCTTATAGAAAAATATTCTGATTCAATCAACTTAGCTTGGGGAAACGATTGTTAGATTTTGCATCTCAGGCTTCAGCTTTAGTAGATGGTTAACAAGTAATTATGTTAAACTTCTTGAAAAATTTTTCAGTTCAATATAAGAAACTAAATATGCACACCAAGTGACCATTTTTTAAAAAAAAATGAAAAGAGGACAGTAACAACATTCTATTATCCTGTAAGTAATTAAATTATGGATTAAAGGAGTTTGCCTTAAATGTCAAACATTCTATTCAATTTTATCCCATTACATTGCTGGCTCGTCCTCATAAAACACACTCTATAAATCATGTTGTGCCATTTTGATACTTTTAGGATTCAAGAAATGGGACAGAACTAGTAAGTGTTGTTGCTCACATAACATGGGCCATGAAGCTCACTGATAACACTTCTGTTACAGTCTGTTCATGAGTCTCTGGAGTAATGAGAAATAGAGATTTTTAGAGAAAAAGGAATGTCTTCTGGAAGGCCTTCTTGTTCTTTCTTGTTTCCTGTTATCATTCAACATGACGAGGGCTTTAGAAATGAAGATGGAATTCTATTAAACAAACAAACTCATTAATAAACATTTAAGAACACTGCAACTTTGTCACTGCATTTCAGCTTTCTAGAATTTGTGATCAGTTGAACAAAACTTCACCTTGGACATCAAGGCTGACTGTGGCTGCTCTAGGGCAGACCAAAATGTTCAAGGTCAGAAGACTCTTGGGATCCATGAACTAAGAAGTCGTGGATCCTGTGGAAAACAAATACAGTATCCTGAAGAGAAAAGTCCATTCTCCTAATCATCCAAGAGCTCAAGTTTCTTCCTTAAAAGATTTGCTCACTGCCTTTTCCCTGAGACTCTCATATTTGATGTACTTGTTGCACTAATGAAAACACATTTTTCTTTAGCAGCAAAATTTATTTCATTACTCATCTTACAGCCTGAACTCAAAATCAGGGGATAATCTTGTGCCCACAACTGTAATTATGTTGAATTCTTAAAGTGGTGTGTTAGGACGTGTTTTCAAGTGTGAAATTCATAGCACAGCTCTTAATAGGCACTTTGGTAATGACCAAAAAGATTTGCTAGTGAGAGGTCACAAAAATTAAATAAGCAGTTTCTAATAATTGCTTACACTGCATAAACAGAAGACTTGACTTTGGGATAGAGATAATATAGAACATGTAAAATTATATAGCTCATTTCGGGCACACTAACTGTTTTGAGCACGTCTCAGGTACCAAGTTTCCTGATAGGCTCCAGAATAACACGTGGCCAATTTGGGGAAGAGTTTAAAGTGTAGTCTCCCAGGGGTGCCTGGGTGGCTCCATTGAATAAGTGTCTGGCATCGGCTCAGGTCATGATCTCATGGTTTATGGGTCGAGCCCCGCTGACAGCTCAGAGCCTGTAGACTGCTTTGGAGTCTGCGTCTCTCCCCTGCTCTCTCTCAGAGATAAATAAATGAAAGTTTAAAACTTAAAAAAAAGTGTAGTCTCCTGAAGGTCAAGTAGAAATTCATCTGGAAGACTGAATAAGGTGAGGGAGGATGGGGAAAGACCGGAACCTAGATGGAGGAGTTAGCAAGCGAACATGAGGGCTGGGCGAGATGCCAGCAGCTTATTGAGGCTGCAGTGAAGCAAGTCTGTGGCTGATCACTGGGAGCTGACTGTCTGTATAGAGAAACAGGAGCTAGTTGCTGAAGGGCCTAGGAAAGCCATGTCAAAGATTTTGGATGTTATCCAGAAACATAAGGGAGAGCCGCTGAAGGAATTTCTAAGCAGGCAGGTGACAAAGTTGATTAGAATCATCAAAGAGATAGAAAACCGTTCAAGCCATTTTTTCCACAACTATGCCAAGTACTGAAAAAACAAATGGCATAGTTGCAGCTGCATAAGAATGGGCCTTGTACAGAAAACATTTTTTTTTTCAAAAAAAAAAAAGCTTTCATAGCCTATGCTGGACTTACCATATGTTTAAGAATATCGTTCTCTGTTTCAGACTCAATATTTACTCCTCTATTTAGCATTAGTATGCATGTCATGTGATGCCTGTTCAAGCCCATTGCTAGATCTTTCGTCTGCAGGGAGGAGAGAGGGGTCCTTCATTCAGTGACAAAACTGGGGTGTAGGCAGGACAATGGCCCTACAATGGCTGCCAGGCAGGACTCACTGGCCATGCGGGACCCATGTCTGTTACTGAAGCTAATACTGCTCTGTGTGAGTTAAGCATTATTTCTTCCAGTGCTGGACTGCATTGTTTTCCATGGGGACTTGGATACCAAGATGCAGCCATGTTCGATCTTCTATATAACAGGCAACATATGTCAATTGTTCAACAAGGATTATATGCTAAAATTCTTAGAAATTAGTTTGTAGGCAATAAAAATGGCATTATTCAATGCCGTTGAATGAAGTGAGATTACTACACAATGTAGCCAAGAACTCAAGCATCTGGGTCATAAACTAGCCAATGTTCTCCAGGTCTCACAGGAAATTTATGTACACATGATCTCTAAGCTCCAATGCAGAACCCTCCAAGGAACTAGGAGGAGCCATAGGTTCAACCCCTATGGCTTAAACAAGGTAGACTGAAAAGACCAAGGACCACAGCAAACTGAGGGGGCCACTGATGCAAACCTCAATCTTGGCCCACTAGCCACTGCAAAGGCTGCTATTCAGAGTCAGACCAGGAACCCAAAGATGATCAAAGGAACATTTTCTGCAATTCCTACTTCAGGTTTAGTCTAGGAAAACTTCGGGAGGCCTTCTGAGGCTGGAATCATCAGGAACATCCCTAAAGAAACAGCATCCTCCAAAGACAAGAGAGAAAACTAGGTTTCTTCAGGAAGGAAGTGGACCATCTCCACTCTGATGGAGGCAAACATCAGAAGGAAACAGAAGGAAACCAAAGAGGTAACTAGCTACTGCTCTGTAGTGCACTGTGAAAATCCACGTACACTGAGAGAAGCGTGGCAGTCTCTCTTCTTTCCTTGTCTGCTGGGGACAGTGAAACATTCTGTCCATTACTCCTACAGCTCAAGGACCAATACACTATCCTTCAGCATGTCTGCCAGGCTTCTTCCGGAGAGGAGTGAAATGCCTTGATCCTGATCCAACTCTGTTTACAAGATCAGATGTAAGTGTGTAGAGGTATGTGAGAGGGATTGAGGGGTTTCTTATGTCCACTAGAACCCTCCATATTGCAGTGAAGTCACACTTCTTTATCTCTAAGACTCATCTTTACACCCATAACAACAGTGGTTTGAGGACAAGTCTCACATTTGACGTGTACCTTTCATGTTGCTGTTTTTTAAAGCGCTTATTAAATCAATAGTGCATCACAAGCACTGGGATCCTAAAATTGTGGAAATAGAATAACACTGGAGAGTACAGGAAGCAAGCCCAGTTTCTCACTCTCAAAAGACCCGAGTTAGCACTTGAAATCCTTGGCTTATAACTTTGTTCTTTCCAACCAAGTCTTATTAAAGAAATGGTTTTAAAGGGAAGTAGTGTGTCAGCTTGTCTATTGTTGACTGCACAGCACTCCTTATTCCCTGGGGAGAAGCCTGGGACCTCCACTTCCCAGGATCCCTTGCCGGCGACAGGCCCACAGGAGCTTTGCCCATGGGAGTCACTTGCAGGAAATCTGGAGACAAGAGGAGCAATCTTCAGCCTCCAGCCCCAGGCAGGAAAACACCACAAGACCCCTAGAGAAGATTTTGCTGGGGGCTTTGTAGGGGATTTTGCTGGGGCTTTGAGTTACCTGGGAGTTGAAGGTGATGAAGATCATTAGCATGAGCTTCTGGGTTTCTGGGACTTCCTGAGTTCTAAAACCAGCTGCATCCCCCACCCCAGCCAATCTTCGCTTCTGGCCCATCCAACAGTTTTCCTTAGTATTAATTCCTTGATTTACATTCTTTTTTGCTCTAAATACTTACCTGGACTGAAAACAAATGACAATCACATTCCTCTTTTTACTAGGTAATACTCCTCTGCCTTCAGTTAACTTTTTTTTTTTTTTTAAACAGCTAAGGGGTAGTCTTTTTAGAGGCTGTTTGTATGTTACAGAAGATATCACAGGAAGACTGAGGACTATTCTTCGGACTTACTTAGTTCCTTTGTCTCATGCCATTCCTTTTATTGATACTTCATGTTCCTGTCCGTAGATATTCTCCACTAACCCACATGGATGCATAACAATTATAGCAGTAGAAATTAACATCTCTCAAGTTCTTATCCCTTTTTCATACACAATTAATATACATTATCTCACTTGACCTTCATAGTAATGCCATCACTTGACTGGAATGGCATTATGTTTTCCTATTTTATAGGTGGAAAATTGAGACCCAGAGAGGTTAAGTGATTTATTCAAGGTCACACAGAAAATCAGGGAATGTGCTAGGATTAGAATTCAAGATTTTTGACCACTACTATTCCAGGGCGGCTGACAGAATTCTATTATTTCATCAAGTTAAGATGGCAGCTCTCTGCATGGAACTTTCCTGATCTGGGATAGTTTAAGCTCCATGGACTCTTTTGTGTGGATAGATTCCAAGTCTTTGTCAATGCTTTGAAAATCATTTTCAAATTAATATAACAAGCTCAGTGGGTAACTGCAAGACCACTGGAGGGCAACTCTATGATTACTATTTGGCATCTAATATATGTGGTACATTGGCAAAGTGTAATGATAATAGGAGTGACAATATATCATTATCTCTGACAACCTTGCAGTGGCCAGCACCAATCAGTCAGCGGTCTAATATCTACTGAATGAGTTTTCATATTGGACAAACTCCCAAGATTCTAACTGGACTATCTGACAGTGTCACTTAAAGGATAACAGACTGGGGATGGAGGGACATAACTTCTTGCTTACTCAAAGATAAGCTTTTTGAGTATAAGGAATGAAGAAAAGACCAAGGAATGAAGATAAAGGAATTAGGCGATGTTGAGAGTAATAGACCACTTGCTATACTGAATATATGGACAAACGAAGAATTTGGATAGCTCTTGGGATTTTTTTAAATCATGTGAATAAATGTAGCTAAGACTTTCCTAAGAGAAATGTACATTTTTTAACCCCAGAAAAAGCATTGGTTTCTATTAATAAATTCAACATTTCCATCTATTTTAAATAGAAAACATAAGGAAAAATACACAAGCTGTAATATGTCAGCAAGGCAAATAGAATAGTTGCAGCCAGCCCTGAAAGCAAAGATAAGATGTTGAAAATCTGTACGAACTTAGCGTTGATCAAAGACACGGATGGATGTGCATGTACTCATGCGCATGTGATGCCTAAATGAATGAAGGTTTTAATGGCTTTGTTTCTTACATTAAAGGGAGAAGATATTTGTAAATGACATATTGGATACAAGGTTAGTATCCAAATTGATAAAGAACTTATCAAACTCAACACCCCAAAACCCAAATAATACCATGAAGAAATGGGAAGACATGAATAGACACCTTTCCAAAGAAAACATCCAGATGGCAAACAGACATAGGAAAAGAGGCTCAACATCATTCATCATCAGGGAAATATAAATCAAAACCACAATTAGATACCACCTCATACCTGTCAGAATAGCCAAAATTAACAACTCAGGAAAAAACAGATGTTGACGAGGATGTGGAGAAAGAACATTTTTGCACTGTTGGTGGGAATGCAAACTGGTACAGCCATTCTGGAAAACGGTGTGGAGTTTTCTCCCCCTTCCCAAATTAAAACTAGAACTACCCTACAACCCAGCAATTGCACTACTAGGAATTTATACAAATTATACAAAAAGGCTGATTCGAAGGAGCACATGCCCCCCAATGTTTATAGCAGCACTATCAACAAAAGGCAAAGTATGGAAAGAACCCAAAGGTCCATCGACTGATGAATGGATAAAGAAGATGTGGAATATATATACAATGGAACACTACTTAGCAATGGAGAACAATGAAATCTTACCATTTGCAACAATGTGGATGGAACTAGAGTGTACTATGCTAAGTGAAATAAGTCAGTGAGAAAAAGATATCATATGATTTCACTCATATGTGGAATTTGAGAAACACAACCAATGAACACAGGGGAAGGGAAGGGAAAATTAGCTAAAAACAGAGAGGGGAGCAAACCATAAGAGGCTCTTAAATACAGAGAAAAAACTGAGGGTTGCTGGAGGGGAGGACTGTGGGAGGGTGGGTTAAATGGGTGATAGGCACCTTTGAGATGAACAGTGGGTATCATATGTAAGAAATGAATCACTGGGTTCTACTCCTGAAGCCAAGACTACATTGCATGTTAACTAACTTGAATCTAAATAAAGAAAAATTCGTAACTTTTGAAGTTTTATTTGCAAAGCAAATTCTTTTTATAAGTAGACTTGCATACAATTGCAATGCCAAAGTCAACTTAAGAACAGAACACGTGACCTATTAAGTTTAGACCCACTAAGCACTTAGGAAGCACCGACTGTGTGTTACCCACTAGCCCAGGTGGTATTACTATTGAGGTGGCAAGTGCTCTGGGGTCAAAAGGACCAAATTCAAACTCCAGCTTTGCTACTCACTGGTTGTAGAACAATAATGTATTTGGGTGATTTCTTGTAAAATTTCACAACTATGAACCTCATATATTTTTCCAAGTTTAATTATTTATTTTTGAGAGAGACAGAGACAGCACAAGTGGAGAATGGACAGAGAGAGAGAGAACCCCAAGCAACCTCCACGCTGTCAGCTTGGAGCCCAACATGGGGCTTGAACTCATGAAACTCTGAGATCATGACCTGAGCAGAAACCAAGAGTCGGAGGCTTAGCCGACTGAACCACCCAGGTGCCCCCTCATATTTTGTTTTGAAGAGTGTTTCAAGTGGAATAGGTACTTTATTTATTTAGCATAGTGCCTGGCTCATAGTTGGCCATAACTATTCATTCCTTTCAGTGTCCATTAATGTCATGATAATTCCTGAACTCTGCCAAGGAGTATAAATCCAGCCCCTATCCTACTCTACCTTCCCCAATCATCTGGTCTGTGGTGTCTATATAGATATAATCAGCAAGAAGAGGCAGGACTTCTCATATTTAGGAAACAGACTTTCCTTTATGATCATGTAAAAGTCCCCTCTGGTTCTTCAGTGCTCTTGTCAAACTTTAGTCTCTGTAAAGGGATATCATGTAAAAAAAAAAAAAAAAAATAGAGAGAGAGAGAGAGAGAGGGAGCGCGAGTGAGCTTTGTCTTCAGAACACATTTCCCTGGAGATATTTTCTGGGCAGGCAGGGAAGAGGGTTTAACAACCAGAACATCAGGATTATCATGCATGAGATATATAACTAGATGTGAAGCCTTGCAATTTCCAGATGGAGTACTACGGAAAAGGCCACCAGGTGGCCAGAGACCCTGACTTGAGGTCACCTGCCCCTTGCGGCTACTACCTGACAGCAGTGACTCCAGGGCAATGGTTCCCTTCTGTCCTCCACTCCAAGCATGGGCGACAGGGTGAAAAAGGGTAGGCTGCTACTGCTTTGCCGTTTATTTGGTTTTGCTCTAAGAGGGAAGTAACTCTTTAAAGGTAGCAAACACGTGCATAAATTCACTAGAGGTCATCTCCCTTGACAGTAATAAAACTCTCAGTAATTTTTAAGCACAGATGCCATATTGTACTGTGTAGTCATTAGTTGTTTACACAGATGTTTCTATCAGTCTAGTTTATCTTTACTGCCCCATGCCTTGAGTTTCGACAAATGCTTGCTATGATTTAATGCAATATAACAATAATGATGATCATAACAATAAACAGAGCCCTTGACTTGTCCTCTCTGGGACACCCCACATTCTACGGTCTTGAGTATTCCTGATGGCTAAAGGGTAAAAATGTTCTTGAATGAAGAAAATGGAAAGATCACGGTTTTTTCTTTTTTAAAGAAAAAGAACCAAGTGAAAAAGAGAGGCGTGTTCATTTGGCAGCAAAGGAAGACATTCTCCTTAAAAAGCAACTCTCTGCCAAGTTTTTAGCTTCTGTTTGTTGTTGCTTAAAAGGTAAACACAATTAAGAAAGAAAATACCGAGTCTTTAAAAACACAGCTGAGTATTTATGTTTTCCCTCAGAGACTTCTGGGCTTATTTCTGAGGATCTTTCTTTGCTACTGAATGTCATAATAGTTAAACGCCACCAAAATAACTCTGCTGCACCGTTCTGCCTTGGGAAGAAGAGAACGGGCTCGTTATTAATGTCCATCCCTTTCAGATCGTGTTGTAATTCCTTAAAGTCTGAACACCAACATTATAATTTCCTCTTCCATTGCTGAGCGCACATACTTTTGTTCTGAAAATTCTATGTTATCAAGTCTTAAGGTACAGCTATCTGATCCCATCTTAATTGCATTACCCGAGATAAGCCACTATACTGATAATAGGGCCCCCAAATGAGTTAATAAACCATCTGGGCTTGCTAACTCCTGAACTATCTGAATTTGTTTTGCCACAGAGGCAATTCTAGCCCTTGCTTGTATGTTAATAAGAATTCCCCTAAAAATCTCTTGGTCTATCACAAGTCTGCTAATTCATTCGATTCCTTTTTGTTGTTGTTTTTGTGTTTGTTTTCCCAATTTCATGCCATGTGGAACCATAGCTACAGCAAGTTTCAACAAAGAAATTTCCGAGTCAAAACTCCCTGTATGTGACAACTTATTCCAAGCTCTGGACAATATGGAAAGGGAAAGCAACAGAGAGTGCAAAGCATCTCAACTCTGCTGTGAACACCACTCAGGCCTCTTCTTAATCAAACCAATTCTCTGGCTTGCCACCATGGGCTAGTCCCTGCCATAGATTAAAAAAAGTCTCTCCAGAGATCACTGCTGCTCAGATAATTGCCCATCACAGACCATCCCTTTAAGACTGGAAACCCCTTTGGGAACTTCCTGGGAGGCTGTCTGGAGAGGTAGTTGCCAGCTCTGAATAGCCCATATTTTTAAGCATGATGATGATTCCTTAGAAACCAAAGTACAGATGTATTATTCCTATTCTAGCATATTGGGAGGCAGGAAGGGTCACAGTCCTTCCCAGGCAGCTGATTTCCATGGCTAAGCAAATACCACTTAAAGACTGTGTTTCCAAGTGCAAATGTGGGTGGGCATGTGGGGGAGGTGTCTTGTTCACACATGACACACCCACAGACAAGCAAGCACAACACAACACACTTATGCTGTCCAATGACAGATTCAACAGTCTCTGCATTGGTCTCCCTGCCTCTACACTTTTCTTCACATTGTTCTACCTTTTAGTCTGCACTTTGCCCATGCACACTTTGCAAATGCTTCCCCAGACTGAAGCATTTGATGATTTTGTGGTGTGTAGGATGAAGTTCAAAGCCCGTCACTTATAGACCTTCTCAATATGGTGCTGACTGTAATTAACAAAATGATGTCCGCTGCCTGCCTCCCCGCCGCCCGCCCCCCCCCCCCCAGATGTCTAGGTCCTGTTCCCTGAACCTGGGAAAATATCTTACGTGACGAAAAGTACTTTGCAGATGTTACTGAGTTAATTTAGACATGAGGAGATAATCTTGGATTTTTCCAATGGACACAACTTAACCACCGGGACCTTATAAGAGGAAGGCGGAAGGGTTCGAGTCAAAGATGTGATGACAGAGGCAGAGAGTAGAGTAATGTGCCCTGAAGATAGAGGAAGGGGCCATGAGCCAACACATTCAGGTGGCCTCTAGAAGCTGGGAAAGCCAAGGAAAAAGACTTTTCCTCAGAGCCTACCAAAGGAACACAGTTCTGCTTACAACGTGATTTCAGCCATAAGACTCACTGTGCACTTCTGACATACACAACTGTTAGGTAATATATTTGTGTTCTCTGAAGCCACTAAGTCTGTGGTCATTTGTTACAGTAGCAATAGGCAACAAGAGCATTCATGTTGTACCTCCTCCCTCCATATCTTCCTGAATCCTTGGTCAAAGCCACATTTCATCAGCCAGAATGTTTTACAGTCTGACTGCAGATTCTATTCATCCTCCAAGAACACCTTCCATTCCACCTTTTCTATGACCAAGGGATCCCCACTTTCTCTGGATATCCAAGTATTGTTCTGAAATCACCTCTGATGTCCTCTTTCTCATAGGTAGTATCATAACACTTCTGCTACTACTTTGAACTAATGCTTAACTTGCTGTGACTCTATGTTTGTCCTCCTCCCCAACTGAATTTTATTTAAGTACTCTGATGATGGGGCTGATGTCATATCATTTTCTTGTTTTACCCACAGTTCCTAGTGTGGGATCATGCACAAAGAAAGCACTAAGATATTTAAACTGGGACATATTAAATAAATTATCATAAAATATGTAAATGGTCCTTAGCAGCAACTTCATAGAATTAAACCTGGCAGTGGCTCTCTAGATTTCTGAAGTGGCATCATAGAATGAGTCTATAGCGTTGTGATCACTGGTCAGTAAGGAAAAATAAAGAAAGAGGTAAGAGTATTATATAGATAAAAAGAAGAAAATGGTAGTAAAAATGACAAGGTACTAAAATCCCCCCAAACTATTTCCCAAATAACCTGACATGTTCCAGTGCAAGTGTAACACAATAAAAACAGAGTTAGGCTTTAAATTTTAGGGCTTTTAAGGAGGCATTCATATGGCCCGTGTCTTCTGAACTCCATTCAGTGCCAGATGCAGAAGACATTTCTTCATAAGGACAGAGAGGAGAGTATAACAGACTTTCCAATTAATTTTTTCAACCAGGAACTTCTCCAATGATAAGCTGAAATCTACAAGCAATAGCATTTCCTAAAAGATTGCATTAAAAAAAATGACACTATCTGTTTGTACCTGCATATCAGCAGTGAGTCCACATTCTGGAGACAAATGGCCTCCGTTGAAATCCTAACTCCATCTCTTAGTGGTTGGGTAAACTTTCAAGACCTTTCTGGCCTCAGTTTCTCATCTCTGCAATGGGAATAATATGAATACTTCCTCATTTGGCTGTGGTGAGGATTAAATGAGATAAGGCACGGGAGGCAATCAGTAGAGTGGCCCATATGTAGTGGGCCTTCAGCCAAGAGGACTTGTGATTATTGTTCTACCTGGAAACCTGCTTGGGTCACTTCTATAATCTTCTGGGACACAAACCAACTGAGTGTGTTTGGAGATGAATGGAGGAGGAATGGCTATTGCACAGGAGGAATGGCGTAGAGAAGAGTTAACCGCCAGGATTAAGGACCGTGTTTGAGCAGTAGACCTCAAGGCAAGGTCAGGTCTATGCAGTGTTTTCACATCCAAAGACCACATCTTTGTTACTAGCACAATATATGTATGCAGTGCTTGTGAACACAGAACTAGGGAGGAGAAAACACTCAGCATTTCCAGAAACTGGAGGGAAGCCCAGCACCTTCCATGTTGCATGGCTCCAACGTAATTATGATCACAGTATAAAGTATGCATCATTTCCCCTCATTTTACAGACACAGGAATGTGCCTCAGTGAAAGAAGCCAGATACTTGACAATGCATATAATTTGATTTTATGTGTAAATAAAGTTTACCAAGAGTACAACACATAGTTTTAGTGTTAGAACTAAGTCAAGAAAGTGGTTACTCTGGAGAGGACAAAGGAGGAGCCACTGGAGAGGCCTCCAAACCCCATTGGGGGATTCCAACGGGCTGGCAACAATGGTCCACATCTTGGTTTAGGTGGTGGTTACACAGAATTCTTTGGCTGATAATTCACTGAGCTATATATAAATATTTCATGCATTTTTAAGTGTACTATATTTCAACCAAAATGCTTATGAAAATGAGGTTCTGAAGAGTTAAATAAGTTGTTCAAGTTCGCATGGAAGACCTGGGGAAGAGTATGGATTCAGATTGTCGTTTCTCAGATTAGACACCAAAATCTATAGTCTTCCCCAAGCTCTGCTGCCTTCAAAGAGAATGAATAAAAAATGAGTCTTCTCCATCGATAGTAGGCTACTCTTCAGTCAAGAAACCTCTCTCTCGGGTCAGAAAGAAATGTTTTAAAGCAAGATTCTTTTGTTGTTTTTTTAACTAAGGAAGGCAAATCAAGATCCTATCATCTTTGTATATATTTTTCCTTGAAAAGTGGGCTGTCTCTGGGAATGTTTTCTTTGGGTTAGAGAGGTTTCTAATCTTTACATCTGATGCATCAGCCGCAGCAAAAGCCTCTAGTTCAGAACTTCTGATTTGGCCTCTAGTAAATTTCTTTTGCTTGGAGAGTCCAAGGACCCGAGTCAGTAAAATAAAGTAAACAGATAATTAAAGCTGAATAGACAGTCCAGATACACACAGTTAAGTAATTTTTGACAAAGTCATATAAATCATTCAAAGAGGAAAGAATATCTTTCTCAAGCCAAACAAGTGGATATTTGTGTAGAAAAAAAAGACACTTCAAATCCCTTCTTACGGCATACACAAACATTAATTCAGGATGGATCAGAGTTTTATTAAACCTAAAAGCTATAAAAAACAAAAAGAAAATATTCGATGGGGTAGGCAGAGAATTCTTAGATCAGTTCAACATAGCACTCATCTTAAAATGAGAAATGTGATCAATTTAACTTAATTAAAATTAAATTCTGCTCCTTGAAAGACAGTAATAAGAAAATGAAAAGGGAAAACATTTTTGCCACATGTGTATCTGACAAAGGACTTAAACCCAGAATATATTTTTAAAAGTCCCACACATTAATCAAAAGATGAACGGTCTAATATTTCTTTTTTTAAAAAAAAATTTTTAATGTTTATTTTTGAGAGAGAGAGAGAGTGTGAACAGGGGAGGGTCAGAGAAAGAGGGAGACACAGAATCCGAAACAGGCTCCAGGATCCGAGCTGGCAGCACAGAGCCTGACGCGGGACTCAAACTCACAAACCATGAGATCATGACCTGAGCTGAAGCTGGACGCCTAACCAACTGAGCCACCCAGGTGCCCCAACAGTCTAATATTTCTAATGGGCAAAGTATCCAACAGATATTTTATAAACAATAATGGATGGTTCAGTAAGCACATAAGAATATGTTCAACAGGGACACCTTGGTGGCTCAGTCATTTAGGCATCTGACTCTTGATATCAGCTCAGGTCACAATCTCATGTTTTGTGAGTTTGAGTACTGCATTGGGCTCCATGCTGACAGTGTGGAGCCTTCTTGGGATTCTCTCTCTTTCTCTCTGCCCCTCCCCTACTCGTGTATGTGCTCATGTGCTCTCTCTGTCTGTCTCTCTCTCTCTCTGTCTCAAAATAAATAAATAAACTTAAAAAGAAAAAGATTATGTTCCACAATCATTGGTCATCAGAGTAATTAAATTCACAGTGAGATGTCCCTGTACCCTCACAAGAACAGCTAAAAGATAGTTAGGTAACATCAATTGTTGGCAAGGATAGGAAACAACTGGATAAATAATAAATAAATAAATAAATAAATAAATAAATAAATAAATAAATTCTGTAGTGCTTTGTTGGCATATCAGTGAATACAAATCAGTTTGATGCAGAGATTTCTCAAAGGGTCATGTTTCTGTTCACTTAGAGCTGTCATGCACAAGTAGTACATCCCTCCTGGGTATTTGTCATCAGTTTTAGTCTTATTATTTATCCCATTATGGTTTTATATATCTTTTTCACTGTTTTTTTTTTCTATCTCTCCTACTAGATCATGAACCCTAAGAGGGCGGAGTGCGTACCTAGTACCAGAAACAGAAAATAAGCTCAAAGAAGAGGTTTTGAATGAATGATGTTTAAATTAATGAAGGAATCAATGGAGAAGAAACAGAATGACAAGAATTTAAAGATTATGAGGCATTTTGGTAAAGGGCAGAAGCACATTTCTAAAGTCAAGGCAACAGTCTTGCTGAGGGCTGCCTGCTTCCTTGTGGGTCTTCGTTATGGTCTATCTACCTACGTGACTAGTCTGGACAGCAAGTATTTACTGAGAAGTTACTACATTCAAGGCCCTGTACATGGGTAGGAATAATCTGGATGAGGAGCTCATAGACCGATATCCAGTTATATCCTGAACTAAAGTGAATGACTGTAAGTAACTGCCAGTTTGGATTTGAGACATAGCTATGATTCCTATCCTTTGCTCGTTTTCATAAATCACAACTTGGATTTAAATAATGATATGGCACTCAAGCACAGGGGCTTAAATAAATCATCCTTTGCATTCCAAAGAGTCTGCTCAGGTGTGTAGTTGTGTTTTAGTAAATCACAAGATTTTCACATTCAAGTCTTTTCTGACTCTTTTATTATATGAGGCAATAGAAATTTGTATTAATCTTTATTTCTCTGCCTAATTTTAATTCTCTGTGTATAAGGAGCACCACATTGAGGTTGTTTTCAGTGTGGTAAAATAGCATCTGACACAAACTCTTTGTACGTATACCTCATTGTTGCTGATCTTACTAGTGTGTAATTCTTCAACTCACTCATAACCTGCCCCCAACCTAACACCCAGCTTCTTCAAGGATAGCTAGTGTCATGCCCTCAAGTTATTCTTTATTTTTTGAACTTCACAGTGGAAGTGGCTAATGGGCATTTTCCTTTACTGCAGCTAACATCCCCATCAGTGCATTAGTCAGAAGGCCAAAGAGCGTATCATTTGCAAGAGCAGCACTGAGCATATTTATGACATTTTAAATTGAGTAAACATCGGACTTTGATTTTACAACTTCAATTTTGAAAGGGGCCCCCGCTAATAAATAATGTGATAAATTTCAATTAGGAATGTTGCATTTCATCACTTTTTTAAAAGTGATTTTGAATAGAGACTCAGGGATTGCAATATAGTTGGAAAGAGTTCAAAGTAAAAAATAATCAAGGAGTTATCCATGGCAGAGAATTTTTACAAAAAAGCTGTATTTTTACAAAAACAGACATGAGAAATGAAATGTAAATCCATGTCCAAGTTTAGAAGACTCAATCTTAATATCTATGTTGGATAAAAGAAATTTTTGTAATTGTGAACTCAGGACTGAATCGTAACGCAAAAAAAAAACACAACAAAACAAAACAACAACAACAAAACAAAGAAAGAAAAGAAAAAAATAAAGAAATAAAGAAGCTTCCCCTTGTGCAATTTTTCTGGAACTCTAGTGAGGAAAAGCTGTCTTTTCTTTTAAAACTGTGGTTTTCTCACAAAATTTTGCTCTAATCCTATTCAACTCCATCAAATGTGGGACATTTTAATTCTGCATAATTCTAGTTTCTTAGAGACGAATGTGAAGCACCAGTTCCTTGGGGACAGTCAGTGCTGAGACAGGTCAGAGAACAGAGGGATCCCTGTGGGCAAGTGAGGAGGGAGTGTTGGGAAGGTTTTGTAAAAGAGAGAAACCTTGACTAGGATTAGAGGGGCTGAATTGGATAGTAAGACCTAACTCAAAAAAAGCTTTTTATTTAAAAAAATATACATCTAAGTAGAAACCCATGGGTAGAATGAGAAGATAGTGTCAGACACATTATCTGGCCCAAATAAACTCTGTTTTCCTTGTAAATGTACACTATAATTGCACAAAATACCATGGGTGATCATGTGCTTTATACAAGCATGCAAAGGACTTGCATGTGTCTTAGCATTTCTCAAAGTCTGTTCCATGGAACCTGCAGGTGTTAACAGATAAACTCTAGATAAAGAGGTTCTGTGGTCAAAATATTTGGGAAACTCCCCAAGGTTCAACCATTCTTTTTCAGCCTCAAATACTTCTCAGCATCATTAGGATGCAAATGTGCACTGAGAATCTATAATGGGGAATATATTTAGGATTTTCAAATTTATTTTATCATAAAACTTCTCTTGGGATATTTCAAGTGTCTTGTAGTTTCTATGCTCTATTTCTTAGAATAGTGCTTGATACATAGTGAAGAAATAACACTACTATCATTACCATTCCAAGGTCATATGACTAGTGATGGTAAAGCTTAGATTTGAAGCCAGGTTTGTGGGTGTCTACGCTATACAGTAAAATCAATATCCATGTGGACAATGACAAAATTGGTGAATCAAGTCAAGAGGTATGCTGAGCAATGGAAACAGCATGAGCTTCAGCATCAAACAGAGCTGTGTCTAATGCCAGTAAAACGGATCATTTACTGTACAATGTGTGTCCGTTAGCTCACCTGTCCAAACCTCCATTTCTTCACAGACTATAGAAGGATGTTTGCACCTGTATGGCAGGGCTATTATCAACATGTGAGCTGATCTGTATCAAATGTTCCTATCACAATGACCCTGGCAAAATGATAATAGTCACTAATGAAATTGAATCATGCACGTTAAAGTCATATTGAAGAAGAGGTTGGGTAAAAACGAGCATCCTGAATGCAAATAGTGAACATTCTTTACTATATCAAAGCTGCATCAGGATCCCTTTAAGAAAAAGGCAAATCAAGTCTATGATGGCCCACGGTCACTCCTTCTAGATCCATGTGCTTGCTTGTTATCATGCAAGGCATTCCAAAGAGAGTTGGGATGGCCTGTCAGCCGTGTTTTGCAGGAAATCTCCATAATCTTGTAAACCTGGTCTGGTCCCCTCTTTCCTTCCCTGCTCTTCTCTCTCTGTAGTGATTTCTTTCTCCCATTTGAGTTCACATTATTGTCCTGAACAGCATTTGCTCATCATCTTAAATTCTGACTATGTTCCCTGCAGTAAATTACAAAAGGCTGGATCTAAGAAGAAAATGGGGGTGGGGGGTGAGGCTAAAGGGACTGCTTCTCAGCAGCCAAGCTGGCCTGCGTGGCAAATGACTGGCATATAATACACCATCTAGAAAGAAGCTTAGCACTTGGGGAACGTCCTCATCTGCATCCTCATCATCACCAGCCTTGCTGAGTGGTCTTGGCAAAAGACAACATGTGAGGAACAGCTTATTGCGTACAGAGAGATCTTGCGTTTTCCACAATATGGCGCTTAGAACTAAGAAAATAAAAATCGAAACTGAAAATAGAAATTTTCTTTCTGTAACTCATTTGGCAAAACAACCAGACCTAAGCAGATATAAAGTTATTTAGAGTTTTCATCCCACTTCATGGTATATACACTTGCTGTTGTGTTTGATTACGGCATGCTGTCTCAGACCCGACCCAAGGTGTTCTGTAACACATGGCATCTCTACTGTAACACTTTTCTAAAATCTCAAAAACCCTGAATTACAAAATGTACCTAGCTCCCAAGGAGTGTGGTTCTGTATAATCAAAACATCAGAACTTTGTGTACTGAAGAGTATGTTTCTTTCCCCTCTCCACTGATTAATCTCTCCACAACTCCCACCACCTCGAGCTGACCCCTTCCCCTTCTGCTACTTCTATCTTTGGCAGCATGCTCAAATAGTTGAAGGTCATCATCAAATGTGTTTTTGGTCTCCCCTTTTTGTGCCTTTCTTTTATTCATTTGGTGATTCTTATTTTTGGCTTTTTAGGTACTGAGGCTCTCTACCCCTAGGACCAGACTCTATTACCCCACCCAAATGTGCATGGAATAATGGTATGAAAAATGGTCCCAAAACTCCTGTTGTGGAGGAAGCTGTCTTGTAGGGGGGGAAAATATATTCTTGCGAGGAGTT
This sequence comes from Panthera tigris, assembly GCF_018350195.1. Taxonomy (NCBI): domain Eukaryota; kingdom Metazoa; phylum Chordata; class Mammalia; order Carnivora; family Felidae; genus Panthera; species Panthera tigris. Next base: position 13,266,181 of record NC_056672.1, read on the forward strand.
CAAGTAAGTAAATTAGGATGTTAAGCTGTGCTACATGAGAAAATGAGAGCAGTTTGTGTTTTGGTTCTTGAGAGGCCTGGAGAGAAGAGCAGGTGAGAGAGGGGATTGAATTGAAGAAAAGAACCATTTAGTAAGTGGATTGTACTGGGGATAATTAACAGTGAAACAGCCGTCAGCTAAAATAACATTGAAGCTTAGAGATGTCTAAAATGTGATATTAGGTTGTTCACCTGATGTATCATGTGACTACTACAATTTCTGTGAAGTTTATCCCAGGGGTGTTTTATGGAAGAGGAGTTTGGGTATGTGTGTGTGTCTGTATGTGTGCATAGAAATCAAGGAAGGGCCTGGTTTTCCTGTGTGTTGGTGTGAGAATGGGGACATTATGGACTGAAGTAGGAGCCCAAAGACAAAGGTATCAAAGCATTAGTAGAATCTCTGTACATAGAAAAAATTAACTCAAAATGGACTAAGATGTAAACATAAGAGCTAACACTATAAAACTCTTAGAAGAAAACGTAACTTTCACACAGGCGACAAAAGTAAAAACTAAATTGGACTTCATCAAAATTAAAAATGTTTTGCACCAAAGAACACCATTAAGACAGTATAAAGACACCCACAGAATGAGAGAAAAGTTTTCAAATCATACATCTGATTAAGAATTTGTATCCACAATATATAAAGAACTCTTGCATCTCAATAATAAAATGGAAACCCAATTAAAAATGTTAACAGGATTTGAACAGACATTTCTCCAAGGAAGATAGACAAATGGCAAATAAAGTACATGAAAAGACACTCAACATTATTAGTCTCTAGGGAAATACAATCAAAAGTGCAATAAGATACCATTTCACACCCGCTAGGAGGTTATAACCAAGAAAGGAGACAATAACAATTGATGGCAAGTATGTGAAGAAACTAACATCCTCCTACGTTATTGGTAGGAATGTAAACTAGCGTAGCCGCTTTGGAGGCAGGTTCTGAAAGCGTTCAACAGAATCACCGTAGGTCTCGGCAAATCCTTTCCTAGGTATATGCCCAAGAGAACTGAAAACGTATGTTCATGCAAAAACTTGCATGTGCATGTTGGTATCAGCATTATTCATTATAAAGAATGGAAACAATCCAAATGCCCATCAATTGATGTGGAGTACCATACAATGGAATATTATTCAGCCATGAGAAGGAATGAGATTTTGACACAGGCTGTAACATTAATGAATCTTGGCAATGTTTTGGTAAAGTGCAAGAAGCCAGACACATAAGGCTGCATCTATGGTTCCATGTGTATGAAATATTCAGAATAGGTAAATTTATAGAGACAGAACATAGATTAGGGTTTGGCAAGGGCTGAGGTAAGGGTAAATGGAGACTGACTTCTCACTGGTACTGGGTTTCTTTGGGGGATAATGAAAATATTCTGGAATTAGTGAGTGGATGCACAACTCTGTGAATATACTGAAATCCACTATATTGTACAATTTTAAAAGGTGAACTTTATGGTATATGAATCCTCTCTCAACAGAGCTGTTATTTAAAAACAGTGTCAGTGGATGATGGGCTTTGAGAAGGGCACTTGTTGGGATGAGTACTGGGTGTTGTATGTAAGTGATGAATCATGGGAATCTACTCCCAAAGCCAAGAGCACGCTGTAAACGCTGCATGTTAGCTAACTTGACAATAAAGTATACTTAAAAAATGAAAAATAAATAAAACTATTACAAGAAAAAATAAAAAATAAAAAGAGCATCAGTGCTCCAGGAATTTTTTAGGTTCCTGAAGAGATCTTTGAACTTGAATCAGTACAAAATTTTTCCCCTATATCTCAAAGGGCAAAGAGATACTGGATGGTATTCAGCTTATATTTGTAAGGTTTTATCTAGTAAACATCACTCAGCTGGATGTCCAGTGTGACCTACCATTATTATTGTTTTCTATGAAAACTCTGACCCCTAAAAGATTGGAAGCATGGAGTGAGGTTACACATGATTTCTGCCTTCTCACATCCTGATATGGAATCTACTCCCTGCATAAGATATAAACATAAATACCTCACCATTCATATATGATATTGGCATAATGCACCGGGTTTTTAAAGCACCTTGGCCTTTATGCTTTCAATAATAATAATTATTCCCAATGTAAAGATACAACAACCAGGGCCTAAATAAGATTTTAAGTGACATAGATAGGAAACAACCCCAGAATTGGAGTGTGCTACATTGACAGTCGAGCCTCCCTTACACACCTTACTGTGTATAATCCACTTCTCAACTCAAAGGACTGAGGGATCACATCAATGAAAGTTTGTTGGTGGTGGTGGTGGGGGGGGGCAGGTTATATTAGCAGGAGCCTCTTTTACTTAGTCTTCTTAGCATGCTGACAAGGCCACTGCTTACTCTGCTTCCTTTAGCTGGGTTAGTCCAAGTACAAGGAGGTCTCATTCATTTGTGAATGCATTTAATTTCTAGGGAAAGCAACTCATGCAAGGGTGCTCATTCTTAGCAGTTTGCCTTGGGAAAGTCAACCTCACCTTTCCATGTCTGACTTTTCTCCTCTGTACAAATGTACAGGTAAGAGTCTCTACCTCACTGGGTCACAGTGAGGATTAAATGAGATAATGCACCAGTACACCAGGATCTAATGAGTGCTTTGTAAATAAGTTACTATCAACAAAGATTCCTCACCTGAGAATGAAGGACCTCGGAGCTACTGCTGAACAGCAGGCCTCTCTCTGAAGGACCTCTTTGAATTGCTCAATTTTCTCAATTGTGAATCACCATAATGTGATTCTCCTTGAGTCACAGAGATGTTTTTTAAAGAAGGTGAAGAAAAGAAAGGCATGGCATTACTTTAAGAAGGAAGGAAGGAAGGAAGGAAGGAAGGAAGGAAGGAAGGAATGACAGACACACACATGAAAACTAAGAATCTGCAACACGTTTTACCTATGTGTTGGGGAGAAATCGGGTGTGTCCACCACTGCTGTCTATAGTGAAGTTTTGACTAATATATGCATGTGAAATAAAAAATGTCCTCGAAGCTTCTCAGGGCTGCAGCCTGCTTAGGTATTTATGTCTAGTGATGAAGGCAAATGCAATTCAGTCTGCTGAGTGTAAGAAAAACCATCCCCAGGGGCGCCTGGGTGGCGCAGTCGGTTAAGCGTCCGACTTCAGCCAGGTCACGATCTCGCGGTCCGTGGGTTCGAGCCCCGCGTCAGGCTCTGGGCTGATGGCTCGGAGCCTGGAGCCTGTTTCCGATTCTGTGTCTCCCTCTCTCTCTGACCCTCCCCCGTTCATGCTCTGTCTCTCTCTGTCCCAAAAAAAAAAAATAAATAAATAAATTAAAAAAAAAAAAAAAAAAAAAAAAGAAAAACCATCCCCAGACCCACTCCACTATCTTTCAACATAATGCATTATACTCTTCCCAGCAGTTAACATTGCTCAGAAAATCCCTTCATGGGTTTCTCCCTTTCCAAAACTTGGGTTCTTACTCTTTTCCCAGAAACAATCCTGTTTATTGAGTATATCTACCACAGAGACACTGGTCGTGCTTCAGGAACATCAGCATTCACGTTATTTCTGTGCCTTTGTTTGCAACATAAATCCCTGAAACCCTGTCTCCGAGAGGGAATGTTGTCGTTCCTGCCATGGGGTAAGGCATTTAGTTTCGTGTTAATTTGCCATCAGCGTAATTTAAACAACTTCATAAAATATAAATGGCATGAAATGGAAACGCATTTGTTTTGGTAGCAGATGCCTCTGTTTTATGTGAGGAAGTTAGTCTCATGGTTACAGGCACATTGGGTCCCCTGCCAGGGCCTTCAACATAAAACACGGAGGTTGGACGCCACCCATATTCTAGAGAAATGAACACAATTGCTCCGAAATGCCACACTGATACCTTTTCCACAAATGCCAGAGAGAAACAAACTAAAATGGGACTTTTTTTTTTTTTTTTTTTTACCCCTGCAGAGAAGAAAGAAAATCAGAAGATTGAGTCTTACTGTCCTGACAGGTATCCTGAGATGTGTTATCTCAAAGGAACGCTTTTCTGGAACAGAAAAGAACTTCCAACTAATACGGCTACTTCTAAGGTAAGGCTGTGTACTGTTTTTGATACCAGGGATAGGTCAATATACAAAGTCCCTGTTGGGCCATGTGATTAGTCTTTTCAGCCCATGGCTTTTGAGTGCTTCTCCTTCTCTCCCATTACACCTCTCTGTGACATTCCATTGCTCATACTTGGGGGATATGGGAGGAAAGGGATTTCATTCATTCATTTATCAAATACTTGCATTTTCCTATGTGCCATGGATTTTTACTCACAATGAATACAAAGGTGAACATGGCAAATTGCTAGTTTTCTAATTTTCAACTTCGGTCAGCCTATTGTATTCTGAGACATCTCTATGAAACATGTAATAACTAGTAAAATCATAGTTTTTCATCTAAAGAACTGTCCCTTGTCTCTTTTGTATCTGGATTGGTGAAATCAGGTAAGCTAGCCTGTACTCAAGTGTGGGATTCTCTCCTTCTCTTCCTTGATGTTTAAAGATGGTCAACACTTTGGTTTTGGCTGCCTTTCAAAAGAGGCTGTCTCTCCATTTCACACTAAATGTGAGTTATTGACCTTCCTCTCACAATCCTGCTCCCCTCTCAGCCTTCCCTATCTTGGGTGATGGCCACTTCATTCTTCCAACTTGTGGGCCAAATCCTTGAAGTGGGTCCTTGACCCTTCTCTTTCTCTGACATCTTACATCCAATCTGTCAGGAAACCTCCCTTGCCTCTACCTTCCACATGCATCTGGAACCTGATCTCTGCTCCCTACCTCTCTGCTACCTCCCTGGCTCAAACTACCATCTTGTGTCTAGGGTAGGACCGGAGCTTCCTATAAAGCCTCCCTCCTTCCACCTTTGCCATCCTATAGTCTATTTTCAATGAGGCAGCCGGAACAATCAGTTTAAAATCCAAGTGAGATCATGTAGCTCCTGTTCCCAAATGCCTGTAATTAAGTCATCCTCACTGTGGTCAGAGTAAAAGCCAAAGTCCTTTGAGACTGAGATCTGGTTCCTTTCTTTCCCTGGCCTCACCTCCTACACCCAACTCCCCGCCCCTCTCAGTGTCCATACCAGCAACCTCTTTGCTGGCTCTGAACATACTGGGTACACTCCAATCTAATGGCATTTGCACCTGAATTAGCTGTTGCCTCTGTTCCTTTACCTAGAATGTTCTTCCCCCCATATATTCATGGCTGACTTCTCCATTTCTTTTAGGTCTTTGCTCAAAAGTTTCCTTCCCCCCGAGATCTACTGTAACCATCCTAAAATTATAACCTTTCTCATTTACACAGTACATCCATCCTCTTTACTTGCTCTGTTTTCCTCTCCCTCCCCACACTTACCACTTTCTTACCTACTATGTAACTAATTTCTCATGTCTTGTTTCATATCTGATCCCCCCCCCCCCCCTTAGGTTGGTTGTGCCATGCAACTAACTGGTCCTTGCCCAGGAATTGTGACAAGTTAAATATGTCACTTCCAGGTTAGAGCATTTAATTGCTGACATGAGACACTCTGGAACTCTCTTGTCTTCTGTATGGAAATCAGCAATGTCTGTGAATGGGGACTTTGATCCTTGACTTATTCCAATGAGCAGGACCCTCCCAACTTCTCCACTCTATCAAACTACCACAGACATAAGAGCAAGAAACAAGCCTTTTTGTCTTGCCACTGAGTCTTGGGGGTTGTTTCATGGCACAGCATTGCCTAAGCCACTCTGATCGATGCAGGGAAGACGGAGAAATTGCTTACCCAGTGTCACACAGCCAGGAAGTCCAGACATTCCTCTATGACACATAACAAATTTCTGAAGGTGTGTTGGAAACACAATGGTCTGAAAGTCAAACAATATATTTGCATGCTTTAAATTGAGGACCAGTCCCAAGGAACTAAAGCCATTTATAAAACCTGACCTGTGGGCTGTGCAGACGCTGCCTTCTTCAGAATCAGACTAGTCAACAGATGAGGACTTCAATAGAGGACTAGGTACAGGTGAGATTGGCTGCAGCAGGGTTATCGTTATCTGATCATTTCTCTTTTCCACTGGGTAGGAAACCACTCCAAGCAAATTCCTGGTGAATCCCCCTTAACAAGCTGCCTCAGGGACTGAAATGACCAGCACAATCGTTCTCAAACCTGTGTATCATAATCACCTGAAGGGCTTATTAAAACACAAGCTGCTGGACCCCACCCCAGTGGGTCTGGAGTAAGCCTGAGAATTTGTATTTTTCATAGTTTTCCACATGACTCTCATGATACTGGTCCAGAGACTACACTTGAGAACCACTAACAACAATAAGTAGCCCAAGTGTCAATTCAAAAACAAAACAGAGGCTCCAGCGTGACTCGATTGGTTAAGCGTCCGACTTCGGCTCAGGTCATGATCTCACAGTTTGTGAGTTTAAGCCCCGTGTTGGGTTCTGTGCTGACAGCTCAGAGCCTGGAGCCAGCTTCAGATTCTGTGTCTCCCTCTCTCTCTGTCCCTCCCTCTGCTCACACTCTGTCTCTCTAAAAAATAAATAAACATTAAAAAAACCCACACACACAACTATATTTGTAGTCTAGAAAATATTTTTGGTAAGAACTTCCAAATTCCAAAATTTCCAAATCAAATTAGTCATCATGGAAACAGAACTTTCTTACACCTCTTATGGTTTTGGGTTAGGGTAATCACACATCCCCTTGCTCAGAACATTCCTGATTCACACCTACTGCCCCAGCGTTTGTGTGTCAACAGCCCCTCCTTTCACTCTGGTCAGTGTCCAGGTCTGAATAAGTTATATGATTGTTCTGGGTAGGCCTGTTTACATTTTTTTTTATTTTACAATTTTTTTTAAGTTTATTAAAAAATTTTTTAAAATGTTTATTTATTTTTGAGAGTGAGACAGAGCATGAGCAGGGGAGGGGCAGAGGAGGCAGGGTGTGGGGGAGGGGGCACAGAATCCAAGCTCCAGGCTCTGAGTTGTCATCACAGACTGTGAGATTATGACCTGAGCCGAAGTCAGACACTTAACTGAGCCACCCAGGTTCCCCTAAGTTTATTTATTCATTTTGAGAGAAAAGAGCATGAGCAGGGTGGGGCCAAGAGAGAGGGGAGAGAGAGAATCCCAAGCAGGCTCTGTGCTGTCAGTGCAGGGCCCCTCGTGGGGCTCAAACTCACAAATTGTGAGATCACAACCTGAGCAGAAATCAAGAGTGGAACACTTAAACGATGGAACCACTCAGGTTGCTTCTAGGTCTTTTTACATTTTTGACTTTGACTTATGATGGTTTAAGGGCCTCAAAGATCTTAATCCCACCAAGGTTGCAGTGCTGTTGGGAGAAAGACCTGTGTTCTTGCTAGCCTCAGGACCCCTGTTGGTTTTCATGGGGGATAGGGAGTAGGGATGGAGGAGGGGGGCATGTTGAACATGGGCTCCTCCCCGTAACTGGCCAGCACCCTGCAAGAGCTAGGAATCAGCCTTGCTCACTGATACATGCAATACGAAGTCAAGCACAAAAAAAAAGCTTCTGGGGTGCTGATGTATAATGCAGAAAAACAAAGACTGTCAGAAAAATGAAGATCTCAATATGCACCCTGTCCCCAACAATGGGAATAGAACCAGAATTAATCTTCCAGCTGAACGGCCACTGCCATTTTATTCTCCCAGCCGGCTCTCAAGTCTTATATGAGGCAAATGCATGCTTTTTGCCAATCTTACTAATGTTCTTTCCTGAGGTCCATGTTGTTGAGTTGGAGGCTCTGATGACTAAAGAGGGTAAGTCTGCAGGGGCATGTTATCTCCACCTGAGGAGAAGCCCCACAGGGGCCACCCTCTTTCCGAATGAGAGGGAAGGATTCCTTGATATAAATTACGGTGTGGGTGTCCTGGCCCAGGGATGAGAATAAAGCTTTGCCTTTCCACCCCCTTTTAATAGCATCTAATTACTTCCAGTCTTCTAGACAGTTTCACAACACAATGATTAAGGTAGTGGGAAAAGCACTTTTCAGCTAGGCTGTCATCTACCTATTTTTTTTTTCTTTAAAAAAAATTATGATTGAAGCTTAGTTGACATGCGTTATATTAGTTTCAGGTGCATGACAGTGATTTGACAATTCTGTACATTACTTGATGCTCAGCACGAATAGCTACTTCTTGATAACTGCGGGAATCCTTACTTGAAGCCATTTATCTGAGTTGAAGGCTGCCCCTAAAGATATATACAGCTGGCTACAGCTTTAGTGTAATGGCAATTCTCTAGAGTGAGAGAGATTTGCACCTAACTGGCAGAGCCTCTCAACATTCCAGATTGTTAGCTAACTCCACTCCAAGCTTGTCCTGTATCATCCAGAACATGCAGTTTTGCTGTAACTGGTTTCAGGTCAATAGACGTTTAGGAAAGGCAGATGGGGACAGTATGGTGGGGAGGCCAACTGGATGCATAAATGAAAATGGGCAAAAGACACGTGTCACCCCCACATTAAAAGAAACTGCAGAGTCTACTGGTATTTACTAGGTAGTTGCTTTATATAAACACTGTGCTTACGGTAAATGCAGCTAAGTTGACAGTTTTTGCCTTGTGGGAGTTTTAATTTTATCATGGATGACCTAAATTCAACCAACACTCTTCACAACTGCCGACACCCTGTACCCACACACACACGCCCATAGACTGCTCAGGCTGCCATAGCCAGATACAATACCCTGGGTGTGGTCAACAAGAGTTTATTTTCTCCCAGTTCTGAAGGACCACTAGTCCAAGATCAAGGTTCAAGCAGGGTTCTGATTCTAGCGAGGGCTCTTTTCCTGACTTGCAGATAGCCACTTTCTTGCAGGTCTTCATGTGGTGGCAGAGACCGAGGGTTGGGGGTTTGGAGCGTGGGTGGGAGCTCTCTCTTTCCTCTTCCCATAAGGCCACAGTACTTTCGAATTAGGGCCCCACCCTAATTTAACCTTCATGACCTCATTTAACCTTCATTGCATCCTGGAGACCTTATCTCCAAATACAGTCACACTGGGGGGTTTGGGCTTCAACATACAAAGTGGCGGGGGCACAATTTAGTCCACAGCATACACAGGGCACACTAAGGCAGGAGCTAATGCAGTGCTGAGACCACTGATGATTAAATATTTACAGTGAGGAGAACCTTCTTGAAGCAGGCCTGCCGTGTGCTCTGGGAGCATTCTGACAGTCTGCTGCAAGGAGAGGTCAGTGTGAGCTCTTTTCATTTAGCCAGGAAAGGCTTTCTAGACAAATGGGGATTTCTGGTGATATCTGGAGGGCAGAAAGATAGATTTAAGTGATATCAGAGAGGATAATAAGACCAGCGGGAGCGGGAGCATGAGAGAGATCCTACTTAGAAGAAAGAAAGATACACGGAGGGGTAGTTTGTGAGAGTTTTCCTATTTTCCCTTTGCTTTTTTAAAGTGGCTTTAAAGTGGTCTGCCTTTGTGTTCCTACCATAGGAAGCTCATCATTGTGGGCTGTGTGTAGGTGTTCATTTTTCTTTTACTCCCTCTGCACACTTCTGTAGGCTGCTCCCTGGGGTTCTAAGGCATCTGCCTGGTTTTCTTACATTGTACCCATATCTATCTGAGCTGCCTGATTTACTCATCCCTCTTTACTCACTCATCTACCTCCATCTCCTTTGCTTCCCACCCCCAATTAATTTGTGTAGTATCCTGACCCCTGCCAACACATACCCTCCTCAACTGCCTTATCTTGACCTTCTCTCGAAAAAAGCGGGCACAGGTGACTAAAAATCAAGCCAAACTGTTTGAAATGTGGGAACCCCACCTTTGGGTGCTTTCTGCAGTCTCTGCCTGGACTATATCCCCCTTTCCCATCATTGCTTAAGTTTTAGAACCTAGGAAGCACACAGGAGATTCATTTAAGAAATCTCACACACACAAAAAGATGAATACCTGAGGTGATGGATGTGCTAATGAACTAGATGTTGGGGGGGACACTTTCACAATATATACCTCTATCAAATCACCATGATGTGCAGTTTAAATAGCTTATAATTTTATTTGCCAATCATACTTCTATAAAGCTGAAATTATTTTAAAAAAGCACATACACACACAAAACCTAAAGGAATTTCAATGCACACACGTGCACAAGAATGACTCTTTTCTTGGGTGATTGGGAAGTTCAAGGGTCATGTCAAAGCAGTTGCTTCCAAATTCACACGAGCTTTGGTGAGCTGAGACTCTCTGTTAGGTCTCTCCTTTCCCACCCCCCCACAGATCTGCTCACTACTGCTGAGAAAGATTACAGTGTGATTTGGTGCAGAGCTTCCAAAGTCTTGATTTTAGGGCCCTAGGGTATCAAAAGAGTACTGCTCCCTCCTCTGCAGCTTTACAGCACAGAATGGCTTGAAAATGGGAGAGTAAAAGCACCATTAGAGCTCTCTCTTTGATTTAGGCCATGGGCTTCAGAAAGTTTCCTAATAAATTATGAATATGACGTCTGGGAGTACATGATTAGCCCATCAGCAAGGTTGTTTTTGTTGCTTTGCTTGGAAAGAAGATAGAAGATGTGTCATGTTGGGGAGGTGGGGGTGTCTGGCAAGGTCTAAGAAGGCAAAGCTGAAAGGGAGACATGTGGCAGGACAACTGGGAAGTTCCAGGAGCTCACTGCTGCTGACATCACAATTTTGCCTGAGAAGGTCCTGCCTGGCTTCTGGTCCTGGCACCATCAGTTCCTAGCAGAGGGACTTCCAGCAAGTCACCGAGGCTCCATAAACCTTAGCTTCCCTGACCGTCATATGGAGATAATAATGGTATCTAAATTATATGGTGGTTGTGAGGGTGAAATGAGATACTGTAGGCAAACACTGGGCACAGTGTCTGTGGCTCGTTGTAAACACTCAATACTAATAAATTATTATTATGCAAGAATGACATCTTTTCTCCGATTTCAGTTTGAAGCTCATGGGTGTAAGACACATGTAATAGAAATTTCAAAAAAGTAATAGAAAACCAGGGAAGCATCCTAAGGTAGAAATATTATCTTTGGGGCACATGGGTGGCTCAGTCAGTTGAGTATCCAACTTCAGCTCAGGTTATGATCTCACAGTTTGTGAGTTCAAGACTGCATCGGGCTCTGGGCTGACAGCTCAGAGCCTGGAGCCTACTTTGGATTCTGTGTCTCCCTCTCTCTCTGCCCCTCCCCTACTTGTGCTGTCTTTCTCTCTCAAAAATAAACAAACCTTAAAAAAAGAAAATAATTATCTTTGTATTATCCCCAAATTGGACTCCATTCAATAAAGCACTAAGAGTGTTCTTAGGAGATTTATAAAATGATCCAAAGAGGACATATGCTAAGGTGCCTTGATACACTGGTGTGACTCAATCAAAACTTGCAAAGTTTCTCCTCCTTTCTGAAACCTTGGAGGACTGGAGCTATTTCACCATCTACTTCTCACCAAACTTCAGTTCTGCATCATATCTACTCTTAAAACTAATGTCACCTCATCCTTCATGAATATTCTCTTTTCTCTCAGCCCAGGTTGGCATCTCTCTATTGACTTCACTTCTCCAAGTCAGTTATGCTGTACAACCTCACATTCTTAGGTCAATTTACTGATGTAACAATACGTTCAAGATTTAAAACTCAAATGAGTGTTCAGCTATGCCTGGAAGTCTTTCTGTCACTTGCCAGGTAAACTGCATATCCTACTTTCTACAGTGATTATTTGAAACATTTCCCATTTCACTTCATATTATGCAGAAGATCAAAGCTTTCCAAAGGAACCCTTGTGAAAACGACAAATCCACTGACCTAGACAACAATCCTCATCTTCTCTCTTATTAAATGAGTTGTTCCTTCTATCATTTAAGCTGCTGCTCTCTCTCCTCCAGTCTCCTCAGGACCATGGCATGGTTATTCATTTTCCTCTACCGTTTAATCAACCAACCTCTTTCAAGTGGATCCTTCCTGTCAACATTCAAATATGTGCAAACTTGGGGTGTCTGGGTGGCTCAGTCGGCTAAGCGTCTGACTTCAGCTCAGGTCATAATCTCATGGCTCGTGAGTTTGAGCCCCTCAATGGGCTCTGTGCTGACAGCTCAGAGTCTGGAGTCTGCTACAGATTCTGTGTCTCCCTCTCTCTCTGCCATTCTCCACTTGCACTCTCTCTCTCTCTCTCAAAAATAAACATTAAAAATGTTTAAATATGTGCAAACTTAAGATACCTTCAAGTAACCACTTCTGATCCTTACATTCTACTCCAGCTCCCAGTATATTTTTATGTTCTCTAAACTTTCTCAACTTTCAGTCCTCCCTTCTCTCTCTTCCTACTCCACCTCCATGAGTCTGGAATCCTGGCCATCACATGTCCACATTGCTGAATCACTCAGCTCTCAGCATTACATGGTGTCAATCACTTCCTTCTAAAACCTCTCTTCCCTTCATGCCCCTGGTCCCACTTACCCTAGTTTCTCTCTTAGCCCCACGATCTCTTCACAGTCTTTTCCAGGCTAATAGTGCTTTTTCCAGCCACTAGATGTAGGATTTCTGCCAGGATCAGTTCTAATATTTCATATCTTCTCACTTTGTACATTTTTGCAAAGCAACTTTACCCACTTTCCACAGTTTAGACCCTTTAGACCAGTATATCTAAGAACTGACTTGACACGTGGGCTTCAAGTCTTCTAAGACATCAACCACACCCTATCCAAGATCTACTTTCTGTCAATACAGATTTTTCCCTCTCATTGAAAGACATATCTGTGGAAATAAAAAAAAAAAAAAAGATCACCCAAATAAGAGCAAGTAAAGACTATAGTTGACTCTTGAACAATGCAGGATTTAGGGGCACCAAACTACCAAGCAGATGAAAATCTGTATATAACTTTTGGCTCTCCCAAAACTTGACTACTAATAGTCCACCATTGACCGGAAGCCTTTACCAATAACATAAATGGTTGGCTAACACATATTTTGTATATACACTATATACTTTATTTTCATAATAAACTACGCTAGAAGAAAGAAAATGATAAGAAGATCTTAAGAAAGAGAAAATGCATTTACAGGATTGTAGTTTATTTATTGAAAAAAATTCACATATAAGTTTATCTGTGCAGTTCAAGTCAGCATTGTTCAAGGGTCAACTGTTTTTATTCAGGGTACAGGAGTCAGCCACTATCACTGGTATTTGGCAGAGGCTCAAAAGCAGGCTGACAAGTGGGAATGTTTCATAGTGCAGAAGTAAAAAAAAAAAAAAAAAAAAAAAAGCTTCAGTTATGTCCTGATTAGAGGCTGTTGGCATGGGGAAATGTAGGCAAGTTAACTAGACATGGGCATCCCATGTGATTGGTTAGCCTTCTCCAGTTGGTGCTAAACTGGAAATGGGGCCAAAAACTTGGCAGGATGTCAGTTATTAATCAAGCCTGGACTCTTTGGGACCAATTGCTACAGGGGTTATTGTTTGGTTTCCTAAACAGTTTCCAAGAGATAGTAGTTTGATTTCCTGGACAGGTAACTATATAAATACGTTAGCCTCTTGGGCTGGTTGCTGCAGATTATGCGTCAGAATTCTACTGTATATATAGTCTTCCCATTGCCCATTTGTATATACAGTCTCTCAACTCCATCAGTCCATCTGTGTAAACCAGAAGATAAGGAGGCAAAACAGCATGATGATATGAAATGAGTTCTAGAATGACACTGTTTACTTCCTAGGTCCACCACACATTAGCTGTGTACACTGGATAAGTTACTTTATTTTAATTTTATTTACCCTAAAAATTAGGAGAATGAGAGACTTATCTGAGTCTGACACAGTTACTGCCCACCCAACAGCTACGGCCCACATGTTTCTAAAAGTGTTAACAGCATTATCTAGCAGCTATGTGCTTGGTCCAAGGATAACCAGGAATGGCACATTACAAGTAACAGAGCCTAAAATGAGAATTTGACTGAAGGAAGAAAAGAGATGGGGGCTGTGGAGAAGTCTACTATTCTTAGGTTCGAAGTTAATAAGCTTTCAGTGTCAAAATGTTTGGATTGGTTATTGTCTTATTACTTTGGAATGAAGACAATTTTATTCACAAAGCTGATATTAATATAAGGAAAATTCAGCCTATTCTTAGGTGTTAGCTACAGCCTTGCAGAATTCAGTAGAGTCATTTAAGAGTGAAGGTTGTGAGAGAAGCTCTTTCTGTCAATAGGTTGCAATTTAAATCAACTAAGACTTCTATAATTTGAAGCCTTGTAGTGCTGGAATAACTTAATTCTCACCTTGAATTAGTGTAAATCCACAGAGAGAGGCAGGAAATACACTGTTGAGAAAATAATGCCCCCCACACACCCTAGCTGCATCTTCCAAACATCTCCTTTTAATTATTCTCTGTTTGACAAAGAAGAAAGAATGATGACTAAGACAAGCTCAAGATACTATTTCATATTATAACTGGAGCCATTAAAACAACAGCTACTGGGAGTAGCAGAGGACACAGGCCAGTGACTAGAAGACAGATATTCTCAAGGATTATGCACGAGGAGATTGTTGGCTTTTATTTTACAATATGGAGCAAGACTTGGGGTAAGGGGGAATGGAAGACTAGTGAGTTTTGTTTCTGAAGTACCAGACTGCTAAATTTATCTTGCTGAAAATAATCTGTAACAAACTCTATGGTGTTTGAAGGAGCTCTACAACTCAAAACTACAATAAATAGAGGACTAAAACTGCGTGGCTCAAAACGACATTCTTCCAGTACATGTACAAATGCCATTCTAAAAGACAACAGATAAGAAAGATCTTAGGGTAGAACCAGGAAGACCAGACTGACTGACTGACCTCTATCAAAGTGGAGAGTCCTCAATGTTCCTGTGAAACAAGATACGTTATATGCTATTTTTCACTGTGTGTGTCACTTCTCATTTTTCCCTTCTTCTGAAAACATAGTTTAAATTGTAGTCGTCTGTTTACTTCTTTGACACAGTGATCTGGTACAAATGGGGTTGAACAACTTGTCTTATATACTTAATGTTCCTGAACTTTACTGAGTAATCATTTCCAGAACTGATTCAGGGGAATACCTTCTCACCAGTGACCCAAGCAGGATAAATAACTAGTTAATATTTTAATTCTTCCTAGGAGAGGAGGCAAGTCTGATAGCAGATAATTCAACAATCATTCCCATTCTGTTTTACCCTCCTCCCCTTACTGTGTCTTCTTTGATTAACTATTATGTCCATATATAAACTGATCATGTGGTCACTGCAAGTTTGGTCTCATTTCAGCACCAAGGTAAATCTTGACTAGTCTGAGCCTATCTTGGTAATTCCATTTCCTTGGCAGTGATTGTTTTGGTAATGAGTATGTGCTATAATTCTGGCTAATAAGATAGAGTAATAAATATGCTGAGAGGTTTCTAGAAATATTTTTCTTGCCTTTAACAAAAAAGTAATAGAAGGGAACTTAGTCATCTTAAGAAATATTTGTGAAAAATCTACAGCTAACATCATACTTACTGGTGAGAAATTAAAACCCTTCCCACTAACAGCAAGAAAAAGGCAAAATTTCCCTTCTCACCACTCCTTTCCAACATTATACTTAACTAAGGCAAAAAAAAAAAAAGAAAAAGGAAATAAGAGATATATAAATTGGGGAGGGGGAGCGGGAATAAAACTGCCTTTGTAGATAACATAATCATGTGATTATAGCAAGGTTACAGGATACAAGATTAATATACCAAAGTGAATTAATGCCCAATATACCAGCAATGAAAGAGTGAAATTAAAAATTTAAAAGGTCATTTATTTTAGCACCCAAAAAAGGAAATGCCTAGGTATAAATCAAAGAAAATATGTACAGTATCTACATCAAGAAAGCTATATGACACAAAAACAGACACTCAGATCACTGGAACAGAATAGAGAACCCAGAAATGGACCCACAGGTGTATGTCCAATGAATCTTTGACAAAACAGGAAAGAATATCCAATGGAATAAAGACAGTCTCTTCAGCAAGTGGTGCTGGGAAAACTGGACAGTGACACAGGGTGCCTGGGTGGCGTAGTTGGTTAGCGTCCGACTTCAGCTCAGGTCATGATCTCGTGGTTTGTGAGTTTGAGCCCTGCATCGGGCTCTGTCCTGACAGCTCAGAGCCTGAAACCTGCTTTGGATTCTGTGTCTCTCCTTCTCTCTGCCCCTCTCATGCTCATGCTCTGTTTCTCTGTGTTTCAATAGTAAATAAACATTTTTTAAAAATTAAAAAAAACTGGACAGTGACATGCAGAAGAATGAACCTGGACTGCTTTCTTACACCATACACAAAAATAAACTCAAAATGGATGAAAGACCTAAATGTAAGACAGGGAGCCATCAAAATCCTCGAGGAGAAAGCAGGCAAAAACCTCTGATCTTGGCCACAGCAACTTCTTACTCAACATGTCTCCAGAGACAAGGGAAACAAAAGCAAAAATGCACTACTGGGACCTCATCAAAATAAAAAGCTTCTTTCTGCACAGCAAAGGAAACAATCAGAAAAACTAAAAGGCAACTGAAGGAATGGTAGAAGATACTTGCAAATGATGTATCAGATAAAGGGTTAGTATCCAAAATCTATAAAGAACTTATCAAATGCAAAACCCAAAAACCAAATAATCCAGTGAGGAAATGGCAAAAGACATGAATAGACACTTCTCCAAAGAAGACATCCAGATGGCCAACTGACACATGAAAAAATGCTCAACATCACTCATCATCAGAGAAATACAAATCAAAGCCACAATGAGATACCACCTTACACCTGTCAGAATGGCTAACATTAACAACTCAGGCAACAACAGATATTGGCGAGGATAAGGAGAAAGAGGATCTCTTTTGCACTGCTGGTGGGAATGCAAGCTGGTGCAGCCACTCTGGAAAACAGTATGGAGGTTTCTCAAAAAATTAAAAATAGAACTACGACCCAACAATTGCACTACTAGGTATTTTTCCAAGGGATACAGGTGTGCTGTTTCAAAGGGGCACATGCACCCCAATGTTTAAAGCAGCACTATCAACAATAGCTGAAGTATGGGAAGAGCCCAAATGCCCATCGAGGGATGAATGGATAAAGAAGATGTAGTATATATATACAATGGAGTATTACTCGGCAATCAAAAAGAATGAAATCTTGCCATTTGCAACTGTGTGGATGGAACTGGAGGGTATTATGCTAAGCAAAATTAGTCAGAGAAAGACAAATATCATATGACTTCACTCATATGAGGACTTTAAGACACAGAACAGATGAACATAAGGGAAGGGAAACAAAAAAAAAATAAAAACAGGGAGGGGGACAAAACAGAAAAGGCTCACAAATATGGAGCACAAACAGAGTGTTACTGGAGGGGGTGTGGAGGGGGTGGGCTAAATGGGTAAGGGGCACTAAGGAATCTACTCCTGAAATCATTGTTGCACTATATGCTAACTAACTTGGATGTAAATTTAAAAAATAAAATTAAAAAAATTAAAAATAGAAATCTAAGTTTTTAAAGACAAAAATAAAATATATTTTATTTTATATAAAATATATATAAAATATATATAAAGACTAAATAAAATATATTGTTCTTGTTAACAACAACAACAAAAAGAACGCTATAAAACTCTAATGAAAGAAATCAACGACAAACTAAATACCCATTTTGCCTATTTCCCCATGCCTCCTCCCTCTGGCAACCATCAGTTTGTTCTCTGTATTAACAGGTCTGATATCTGCTGCTTGTTTGTTCAGTCATTTATTTGGTATTTTAGGTTCCACAAAAAGTGAAATCATGTAGTAATTGTCTTTCTTGGGCTGACTTATTTTACTTAGCATAATATATTCTAGTTCCATCCATGATGTTGCGTTTAATAAGATTTGACCTTTTTATGGTTGCATAATTATCCTATTGTATGGATATGTGTGTGTGTATCCACACTGCATCTTCTTTATCCATTTGTTTATAGACCCTTAGGTTGTTCTTATATCTTGATAATTGTAAATAATGCTGCAAGAAACATAAGAGTGCATTTTCTTTCATAATTAGTGAGAGAAGGGGACTGAAAGATACCAGTTTCTAATTATAGGATAAAGAAGTCACAGGAATAAAAAGCACTGCATAGAAAATATAGTCAATGATATTGTAATAGAGCTGTGTGGTGAAATATGGTAGCTACACTTGGGATGAGCATAGCATCACCTACAGACTCTTCAAATCACTATGTTGTACACCTGGAACTAATATAACATTGTGGGTCAACTATGCTCAAATAAAAATATTTAAGGGAAAAAGGACAAACTAAATAAATAGAGAGATACTCATGAGATCAAGAGTTAGTATTGTCAAGTGGTCAGTTTTTCTCAACTTGATTTATACATTCAGTGTAATCCCAATAAAAAATCCACACAAGTTTTTGTGGATATTGACAAACTGATATTAAAGTTTACATGGAGAGGCAAAAACCCAGAATAGCCAACACAGTGTTGAGGGAGAAGGACAAAGCAGACAGACTGACACTGCTGGACTCCAAGACTAACTATAAAGAGAAAGTAATCAAGACAGTGTGTCACTGGTGAAAGAACAGATAAATAGTTCAATAAACAGAATAGAGAACCCAGAATAGACCGACATAAACATAGTCAAGTGATCTTGGACAAAAGAGCAAAGATAATATAATGGGGCAAAGATAATGTCTTCAACAAATGGTGCTAGAACAACTGAATACCCAATAAGAAATCTAGACACAGACCATACACGAATCACAAAAATGAAAGTGGCTCAAAGATCTAAGTGGAAACTGCAAAACCATAAAAAGCCTAGAAGAGAACATAGGAGAAATCTTAGATGATCTTGGGTTTGGTGATGGCTTTGTACATACAACACCAAAAGCACAATCTGTGAAAGAAATAGTTGATAAAGTAGACTCAATTAAATGAAAGACAATGTCAAGAGAATGAGAAGACAAGTTATCGAATGGGAGAAAATATTTGCAGGAAACACATCTGATAAAGATCTGTTATCCAAGACTTCCGAGGAAGAAGGCAGAGTAGGAGGACCCTAAGCTCACCTCATCGCATGGATACAACCAGATAACACTCACATCAGTGTAAGTAACCCAGAGAATGACTCCGAGACTGGCAGAACAGACTCCCCACAGCTGACTGTAGAGAAGAGGACACATCGAAGAAGAATAGCAAAGGCGGAAACATGGTCGTGAGCTAAATGGATCTTCGGAACTGTCAGTGAGGCAGGATGCTGTGGGTGCTGAGGGCAAGGACAAACAGAGCTTCACACCAGGCACCCCAGGGCCAGGGAACCCACACAGAGAAAATGAATCCCTATAACATTTCGCTTTGAAAACCAGAGGGGCCTAACTCTGAGTTCTTACAATCAGTGGGGCTTAATACCTGGAACTTTACAACCAGTGAACTGGGTTCTGGGACAGTTGGAGGGCAAAAGGAAACTAAGTCCTCACCCTTGAAGAGACAGCACAACAAAGAGGCTGCTGAGATACAGCATAGAAGTCCAGTGTGAAAAATGCCTGGGGTGTATAGGAAGATGTATTCAACCAATCTCAGAGCACGTGCTGGAGGGGCAGAGATCTTTGTGAGACTTCTCCGGGAACAAAGGAGCTGATGTCCACCATTTCCCTCCCCAGTTCCCCAGCCTGGACACGCAGACAGGTGCAGGAATCAGTGCAGCACAAGGCTTGCCACCTATCTTGCTAATAACAGTGCACCCCGCACCCGTGAGCTTCTGTGGATCCACCCCTCCAACTTGTCTGGTCTGGTGGGGATTTTCCCAGGGGGCTGCAGGTCCCTTCCCACAGGGGACCAGCAAAGACCTTGTTAGCACCATGTGCTCCACTCCCTCAATCTCCTGCAGACCTGGTCCATCCAATACGCCTTTGGCTGGAGCCCATCTAAAGTGGTGCCACGAGCCTGGCCATGTGCAAAAAGCCCTGACAGGGACCAGCGCCACTCCAAAGTGATTCCTGCCCCAGAGTCCAACTGTAGCCCTGCCCACCAGTGAAAGCTTCTCAGGGGACAACACAGGAAAAGTACCCTGCAGTTCAGTGTTATTGCATCGTGGGCAAATGCCTGGATTGACTCAACTGGAGAGATCATCCAAACAGAAAATCAACAAGGAAACATTGGCTTTGAGTGACACATTGGACCAGACGGATCTAACAGACATTCAGAACATTCCATCCTAAAACAGCAGAATACACGTTCTTTTCAAGTACACATGGAACATTCTCCAGAATAGATCACTTGTTAGGTGACAAAAGCAGTTTCAACAAATTCTAAAGGATCGAAGACATACCATGTATCTTTTCTGACTACAAAGCTATGAAATTAGAAATAGACCACAAGATAAAATCTGGAAACAACACAAATAAGTGGGGGTTAAATAACATGCTACCAAACAATGAATGGGTCAACCAAGAAATCCAAGAGGAAATCAAATCAAAGAGGAAATTTAAAAATGCATGGACACAAATGAAAATGAAAACACAGTGGTACAAAATCTTCAGGATGCAGCAAAAGCTGTTCTAAGATAGAAATTTATGGCAATACATTGCTATACCTACCTCAAGAAGCAAGCAATGTACTGCTTGCCTACCTAAGAAGAAAAATCTCAAACCACCTAACCTCACACCTAAAGGAGCTAGAAAAAGAACAAATCCAGTAGAAGGAAGGATAAAATAAAGATTAGAGCAGAAATTTTAAAAATAATAACAATAGAATAGACCAATGAAACTAGGAGCTGGTTCTTTGAAAAGATCAATAAAATTGATAAATATTTAGCCAGATTCGTTAAGAAAAGTAGGACTCAAAATCATAAATGAAAGAAGAGAAATAACAACACCACAGAAATACAGAGTATTGTAACAAATTATACGCCAAAAAACTGGACAACCTAGAAGAAATGGATAAATTCCTAGAAACATAAAGCTCCCAAAGCTGAATGAGGAAAAAACAGAAAATTTGAACAGACCCATTACCAGCAAAGAAATTACATCAATAATAAAAATCTCCCAAAAAAACAAAAGTCCAGGACCAGACAGCTTCACGGGTGAATTCCACCAAACATTTATTTTTTTTAGAGTTTTATTTATTTATTTTGAAAGAGGCAGAGACGGTGTGAGTGGGAGAGGGAGAGAGAGAGAGAGGGAGACATAGAATCCCAAGCAGGCTCTGCAATGTTAGCACAGAGCCTGACATGGGACTCGAACTCGCAAAAATTGTGATATCATGACCTGAGCTGAAACCAAGAGTCAGACTGCTTAACCCACTAAGCCACCCAGGTGCCCCTTGACCAAACATTTAAAGAAGAGTTAATATCTATTCTTCTCAAACTATACCAAAAAACAAAAGAGGAAGGAAACTTTCCAAATTGCTTCTGTGAGGCCAGCATTACCTTGGTACCAAAACCAGATAATGACTCTACAAAAAAGAGAACTACAGGCCAATATCTCTGATGAACATAGATGCAAAAATCCTCAACAAAATAATAGCAAACCAAATCCAACAATACATTAAAAACAATATTTCACCACAACCAAGCGGGATTTATTCTTGGGATGCAAGAGTAGTTCAATATTCGCAAATCACTGTGATATGTCACATGGTTAAGAGAAAGGATTAAAAATAATATGGTTATTTCAATACATATAGAAAAGGTATTTGACAAAGTACAACAATAGTTCATTAAAAAAAGCTCTCAACAAAGTAGGTTTAGAGGGAACTTACCTCAACATAACAATGGCCATACATGAAAAACCCACAGTTAAAATCATATTCAATGGGGAAAAACTGAAAGTTTTCCCCTTAGGACAAGGAAAAAGACAAGGATACCCACCCTCACCACTTTTATTCAACAAAGTACGAGAAGTCCTAGCTGCAGCCATCAGACAAGAAGAAATAAAAGGCATCCAAATTGATAAGGAAGAAGTAAAACTTTCACTATCTGCAGATGACATGATACTGTATAGAGAAAACCCTAACGAGTCCACCAAAAAACCTACTTAAAACTGATAGAAGAATTCAGTCCAGTCGCAGGATAAAAATCAATATACAGAAATCTGTACCATTTCTCTACCAACCCAAGTGTCCGTCAATAGTTGAATGGATAAAGAAGATGTGATATATGTACACAGTAGAATATCACTCAGCCACAAAAAAAGAATGAAGTCTTTCCATCTGAAACAACATTAATGGATCCGGAGGACATAATGCTAAGTGAAGGAAGTCAGAGAAAGACCAATACCATATGGTTTCACTCATATGAAGAATTTAAGAAACAAAACAGATGAACAAAGGAAAAAATAGACAAACCAAAAAATGGATTCTTAAGTATAGAGATGGTTACCAGAAGGCAGGTGGGGAGGCGTGGGTGAAATAAGTGAAAGGGGTTAAGAATATGTTTATCATGATGAGCACTGAGTAATGTATAGAATTGCTGAATCACTCTATTATAAGTCTGAACTAATATAACACTGTATGTTAACTCTACCAGAATTTAAAAAAAATTAAAAAAGTATCATCCAAAATATACAAAGAATTCTTAAAACTCAAGAAGAAAATAGCACAATTAAAAAATAGGTCAAAGACCTTAATAGACGCCTCACCGAAGATAATACACAGATACACAGATTGCGCATAAGCATATGAAAAGATCAAGGAAATGCAAATCAAGTCAATAATGAAATACCGCAACACATCTCTAAGAATGGTCAAAAATCAGAAAAAGGAAAACAGCAAATGCTGGTAAGGATGTGAGACAACACTCACTCTCATTCATTACTGGTCAGAATGCAAAGTATTCTGCAAGACAATTTGGCAGGATTCTACAAAATTAACACGCTCTTACCATGCCATCCAGCAATCATGCTCCTTGGTACCTACCCAAAGGAGGTGAAAACTTATGTTCGTACACAAACCTGCACACAAATGTTTATAGCAACTTTATTCACCACCGTCAAAATTTGGATGCAACTAAACTGTCCCGCAGTAGGTGAATAAACTGTGGTATATTCACATAATGGAATGTTATTCGGGGCTAGAAAGAAATGAGCTATCAAGCCATGAAAGACATAGAGAATCATATTGATTCTACCATATCTCTCTGGTAGAAGATGTTGACACTGGGGGAGGCTATGCACGAGTATGGGCAGCAGGGATATGGGAAATCTCTGTACCTTCTTCTCAATTCTGCTGCGAACCTGAAATTGTTCTAGAAATTATAAGGTTTTAAAAAAAATACAGTTGAGCAAGTAGGAAGATATCCAACATTCTTTGAAAGAAAGACTCAATATCAAAGAGAGGCCAATGCTCCGAAGTTAGTTCACATACATGACACAATTCCAATGAAAACACCATTCAGTCTTTTTCTGGGGGCAGATAACTCAGCTACAAAGCTTATGTGGAAACATTAGCAAGCACAAATTTCCAGGAGAACTTAAAAAAATCAATGTTGGGGAAGGGGCGGGGACAGCTAACATATTAAAATATCACATAAACTTCTACAATTAAAATAGTATGTATTGATATATGAAGAGAGAGACAAACATATAGAGCAGAAACAAAAATCCAGAAATAGATCCAGTACATGGGAAAATTTAGAATAGGATAAACAACAACTCCAATCAGTGATTTGAGAGGGGAAATGAAGTTACCAAGTTGAGACAACAGAGTAACATAGGGAAACACAAGACTAATTCCACAGGAGAGCAGAGATCCGATAATAAAAAATGAACTCACACAGTGCTTTCATTAATTAATTATGAGAAAAAATTGATAAGTTTGGGTATATAAAAATAAAAACCTTTACTGGACAAAAAGCATCAGTGGTAAAATGAAATGCCAAGTGGCAAAAATGGAAAAGTATTTGTAAATTAAATCATAAAGAGCAGTAACCTGTAGTGTATAAAGGCCTTCTCCAAATTAAGAAAAGACTAACAAATCAATTGAAAAATGAGCAATGATATGACCAGACAGCTCACCGAATCAATGGCTGTCATCATATGAAAAGACATTCCATCATGCTTCTATAATAAGGTAAATGCGAAATTAAATATAATGTGATTCCACTTATCACCCCTCAGGTTGTCAAAAACCCAAAGTCTGACAATTACCATCACTGGCCAGGCTATCACCAAGGAAACATTTATATGTTGCTTGTGGGAAGGCAGAGCGAAATAGCATATCACCATGGAGGAAATTTGGGTTATCCCTGATGAAACTACAATGCATTTACCCTTTAACAGAACAGTTCTTCTGGGAATCTATTTTGAAGATACATTGGAAAAAATATGAAATGACATACGAACAGCTTCCACGATATAACACTCTTCATAACACCAAAAGGCTGGATATATCCAAGCATCTATCAATACAGGATTCGTTGCATAAATTAATGTACAGCCACAAATGGAGTGCTATGCTTCTATAAAAAGAAGTGAGGATGACCTTTTGTAGGAGTGATCTTCAGGGTATATTATTAAATGATAAAAATAAATGGGTAGAACAAGGTGTACTTTATGCTCCCTTTATAAGGGGGGGGGATGCATTTACATATCTGCTTCTATTTTCATAAAGAAACAATGTAAGGATAACCCCCAAACTAAAACAGAGGCTTACTCAAGAGGAAGGAAGGTAATACTTGGGCACAGAGATGGCAAGTTTTTCCTTCTGGACTTAGCTGTCTGTGCAGTAATGACGGGGGGGCCGCTGTAGCCAGCCTGCAACCAGGATAGGAGCTACGCCAAGAATGGTCACAGTACGCACTGAAGATGACAGAGTGCACACAGAATGACCCTGGGTCCCCCATGATGTTACAGCCGATGAATTAGTTCATTAAAATCAGCCTACTTGCTGACTTTTATTCTGCTACATAACATGTGAGGTTATCTTTTCTGTGACTTGAACCAAAGCATACTGATGTGTTAGTATATTAGTTGTTGTTTCAAACAAGATAATTCATGAAAAAGTTCTTTACCAGCACATTTCACATGGTGAATGTTTAATAAATATCAGCTAATATAGTCATCCACTTCCCTATTTTCCAACCCTATCACCGGATTCTTCTCATCAATGTCATCACTTTCTCAGTATCACTGACATCTTTTTTTCCTCCATCCTTGCTGCTATCGGTTCTGTAACATCTCTTCTGCAATCCTCGTTGCTTATCTGATCACACAGTGAACCTGTCGTTCTATGCCTACCCAGCTAAAAACTCTTAATGTCTTTATTCTTGGGATCAAGATAAAAGCTTTAGCAGGGCCTACAGCAGTCCTCCACAGCCTGTCCTCCGCTTAGCTCTTCAGCCACATTGTCTATTAGATTTTCCCTTGATCTCTGTATTCCAATTATACTTATTTCAGTTCCTGAAATGAACGTTGCTCCTTCCCACCACAAGGCTTTTGCATGTGCTGTCCCCACTATCTAGAATGCATCCCAATTATCTTTATTTTGCTGAATTTGTTCCTACTCAAACTTCAGGTAAAATATATCTTTAGGGAAGCCTTCCAAAATCCCCTGTCCAAATCAAGTACTTTCAAAGAAAGTTTCTTTCTTTTTATTTATTATACATTATTAGCATAATCTCAACAAGATAGAGATATCTATTCTTCCATATAAACACGGCAGATTATTCCTTCTTCCTCACTGAACATTCAAAAGGAATGGGGCTGGAAATTTAGCACATTATTTTCTCAAAGATTTCTTGACTACTCAAGAAATAAACATTTTAGGGGCACCTGAGTGGTTCATTGGTTGAACATTTGACTTGATTGTGGCTCAGGTCCTAATCCTAGGGTCGTGAGATCGACCTAGGGTTGGGCTCTGCACTGAGCATGGAACCTGCTTAAGATTCTCAATCTCTCTCCCTCTCTGTCCCCTCCCTAGCTTGTGCTCCCTAAAGTTAAAAATTAAAAAAAAAAGAGACCTATTTTAGCCCCTGGAGCATGTATCACAGAGCAGCATAGGGAATGTGGGCTTTAGAGTTAGACCTTCATCTGGAGCTCTGCTGCTGCTTAGCTACGTGACCCTGGGGAGTTCTCTCTGAGCCTCAGCAGTTTTCTCTATTCGATGAGGACAATGCACATTGTAAGGATTTGCCATTATTTGTGTAGCAGGCTACCAGAGTACCTATAGTAGGTGCTATTATGAGAATTCCTCCTCTTCTCTATATTATTACACCCTTCCTTTATTTTTAAAGCCTATTTCCAGGCCACTCCTCAGAAATTCTCCCAAAGTAGCTCCATCCATGGTTCCACCCAGTGCTTTAGGTCTGAACTCATGAGTCCCCCTCACAGGATTCCTGTAACTGCTCCTTCAAGGTACAGTAATGCTCTGAGGCCCTCAGGTGCCTAATAAAACGGGTTATGTTGTAATCTGATCTCTCAAAATCACCTTACGTTGTGCTCAAAATGTCCTTGATTTGGAAATTCTCTTTTGGAACTAGAAAGAAACTTCAGAAAGTCACCTTTTAAAAACCATTCTCGGGGCACCTGGGTGGCTCAGTCAGTTAAGTGGCCAACTTTGGCTCAGGTCATGATCTTGTGGTTCATGGGTTTGAGCCCCGTGTCAGGCTCTGTGCTGACAGCTCAGAGCCTGGAGCCTGCTTCAGATTCTGTGTCTCCCTCTCTCTCTGCCCCTCCCCCGCTTGTGCTCTGTCTCTGTCTCTCTCAAAAATAAACATTTAAAAAATTAAAAAAAAAACCTATTCTCTTATGACATCATACTTTATCTGTCATCAGTACTGGTACCCACACTGACAATTTTTTTTTTTATATTAACCTGACATCTTAAAAATAAGTGAGGGGCACCTGGGTGGCTCAGTCAGCTAAGCATCAGACTCACAATGTCGGCTCAGATCATGATCTCAGTTTGTGAGTTCGAGCCCCTGCATCAGGCTCTGTGCTGAGCATGGAGGCTGCTTGGGATTCCCTCTCTCCCTCCTTCTCAAACCCTCCCCTGTGCCCTCTCTCTCTCTCAAAATAAATAAATAAATAAACATCTAAAAAAATAAATGAGAATGATGTTTAGAGTCGGCAGAAAGGAGACACGATGTGGCATGAAAACAGAAGATTCCTTTTCTGTTTTTCCAATTTTCTACTTCCCAGGATTAACTCCCCCTTAAACACAAACTAAAGCTCCTGTGTGTATCACACATAATCTGTTTTGGCAGGCATAACAGTATCAATATACTGCTGCATTTGATGGGTCAGTTTTCTTGCCTGCTCCTCCTTATAAGCTTGACTCAGACACCTGATATTGGACCTGGATTCCAAAACGATGAATGCAGGTAAGTCATTTCTCCTCATTTGTAAAAGAAAGAATGCTGCTTAGAGATGCAAGATCCCGCGTGAACAGGGAATTTGCTCATTGCCTATCTCAGCTTTTAGAGGGGGTTGGCATTTCCTGCCTCCTGGAAAAGGCAAGAAGCTGATTCCCTGGAGCCTCTAGGAAGAAGCAGCACTGCTGACACCTTGATTTTAGCCACTAATGGCTCCTTTTAAACTTCCAACTCCCAGAACTGTAAGATGATACACTGCCTTGTTTTACACCACTTAATGTGTGTGCACCTGTCACAGTGACAATAGGAAACTAATATTTTCCATGGTCTCATTCACCCCGCCAATTATGTGGTCATGTGGAGCTTCTGAATACACTTTAAGATGTGGATGTTAATAATACCCAGCAGATGGCATGGAGCGCCACAGGAAAGATGGGGAAAAAAGAAAAAGTACAGGGAAATGAGATCACAAAGAAGGTCTAATTATGGCATTATTATCTATAGGAGTTAAGGAGGGGGAGCGTTAGTGGGACCAATACCAGACATTGCCTAGATGGCAAATGTCAAGGGTAACCCAGACACCCAGGGCTAATTTAAAGAGACTTCTGCTGCAAGGTGTCTGGGAAAGAATTTTTTCTTAAAGAGAGATGGAAAGGCCCTTTCCTTCCTTCTATTCCTGTTTGGTGTGCTTGATGTGAGGACATGCCACATGAAACTGCTGCAGCCATTTTGGGACCATGAAGAAGAGGCCAAGAGAATTCAAGAGAGGGCAACCCAGTGTTCTTACAGCAGTAAGCCTCTGAATCAGTCCTGGGGATGCACATTTCCAAGCTTCATTTTATATAGGCAATGGAATATCTATATTAATTGTCAGTCAGAAATTCGTTCTATCACTTATAACTAAAACACGACTTTAAAAACATAAAATTTGGCTTCTTAATCCATCTAAAGTACTTGTTAGTCATCTGAGCTCAAAAGTCAAGTGTTTTCTGAGAACTGACTTTGCTCTGCTATTGGGGGGCAAAACAAATGATCCAGATATGATCCACGGACTCAAGAAATTATCATGTATCAAGGGAAGAGAAACATATTCTATTTGTAGAAATTCTACCAGCAGAATACATTAAATCTTTTTTTTTTAAAAAAGAAGGAATTCAAAGAACCAAGAGTTTAGAGAGAGAATCAGCCACCAAACAGGTATACTGAATACCCAGGCATACCACAGAAAGGATGGAGGGAGAAATTTAAACCAACAATAAAGCAGCCAAAAAAAAAAAAAAATTCAGTCGGCTTTTTATCACACACCAAAAATTCTAAATAATGTCAGTGATCAAACATCCCTCCTAGAATTGAGTCAACTTTCTACAAAATTCTTTAGTTGCCATTGGATTTTAGTAATATACACTCTTACTTGAAATTATTACATTTTTATTGTTTATACTCTAACAAACATGTAGACTTGATTATACATTCATCTCAAGACCAAGTTTTTTATGATTCAGAATCCTTTGCTTTGAGATTTCTTCCTCTTGAATTATCTAAGTCAAATCAGATAATGTTCACTTGAGGTCAACACTATTGTCCCATTTCAGAAACCTAGAATCCTAGGGTGACTGGCTTCTGGAAGTTAAATCTGTAAGTCAGTTAGCCAGCTTTGGAAACAGCAATATTTTTCTTCCAATATACTGTTCTGTCTGTTTAGCATTTATGATTTCCCCAAATCAAACAGAATATACAGGCAGGTATGCAAAAATAGATGTTTAATCTAGTGGTCTCTCTTCAGATAGCTGGTTCTAGGAAAAAAGACTAATACCTCAGAAGAGCACATGTCCCATTTACCCCCCAAGGAGAATCATTTAGCCAATGGTGGATCAGTATCTTCCAACAGAGGTTTCCAGATGGAAATTTTCTGTATCCCTGCTGTATCTTTCCAATATGGTAGTCTCCAGCTACATGTGGCTCTTGGGCATTTAAACTATAACCAGTGTGACTGAGAAACTAGATTTTCTATTTACTTTTAATTACTTTACATTTAAATTTGATTAAAGAGTACAGAATAGATCATAGGTCTCATTTGTCTCAGAGGTGAGTGGGTAAAAACAGGTGTAGTTTATATGTATACAACAGAGTATTATTCAGGATAAATGGATAAAAAAGATATTATACATATATACATGCATACACACACACACACACACGAGTATTATTCAACCATAAAAAGAAGGAAATCCTACCATTTGTGACAACATGGATGAAACTAGAGGGCATTCTGCTAAGTGAAATAAGTCAGAGAAAGACAAATACTGTATGATCTCACTTGTATATGGAATCTAAAATACAGAACAAAATCAAATTCACGGGTACAGAGAACAGATTGGTCGTTGCCAGAAGTAAGGGATGAAGGAGTGGGGGGAGGCTGGAATGAGTGAAATCAGTGAAGGTGAAAAACATTTTTAATTACAAAAAATAGTAAAACGCAAGGGTTTGCAATCTTTGTTGATGCAAGCCTAGCAAAAATTCCCAGTTTCCTTATCAACAGAGCTGAAAATACTATTTTGGCTTCCATGAGAGCAGTTTCTGAGAGATGTTATTTAAAATAATGGTAGGAACACATGTGGACACTTGCTTTTTATTTTTAAATCTTCAGCTCATTTCTTCTTCCTTCGTATGCCTTTTTTCATACTTTTTCAAATTTAGTTGTATTCAGCTCAAGCGTTATCATCTCTGTAATCCTCCCCCCCTCCCCAGTTAGGGATAGAAATACAGCTCAAAGAGCTTTTTTAAAAAGTGGGACTGTATTATACGTTCATTAAGTTAAGTGAAATCATATGGACTCACAAAATCAACACAACAACAAGGATGGTGCAAGAACAGCAACAAACAAGAACTGGTATGTATTATTTAAATACAAAATATCCCCTAAACTTAAGTCAAATACCTGAACTCGTGCTTAACTGTAGTATCATCTGTTCTAGCCCTTTATCTAGTTTTCAAAGATAATTTTCACTTCATGTAATTTTTGGTTTTTTTGCTGAATTTTGAGCACAGGCTCTGAGTAACATGTGACTTTGATGTACTCTATTTGATGTAGACAGGAGTGGAAATATACTCCACATTTGGAAAATTCTGCTCATTCTTCCATTTCTTGTGTCCTTTTCTTTCTAAGGTCTCTAAATTCTCCAATATTTCATAAATGTGATTTCTGGTGTGAAATTACTTTATTTCCATAGAGATTATGTCCTAATGGCTAATTCTGGTGTTTGTTGACACTTGAAAGCCAAAGAGAAGTACGTATGGTACATTAACTGTCACTAACAAGTCAGAATATATATCACACATATATGGTTATGTGTGGGTAAAAACACACACATAAATTACCATTTGACAACAATGAAAAGTCTTTAAAAGTAGAAGTGATGAAAAGATCAAAGAGGTTCTTACTGCTATTATTATCATTCTGAGGATATAATCATACATACACAGTATGAGTTGTTATTAATCTAGTAATCTATCAGCTGGAACTTTCATTTAAGTGATCTCTGTGCACCAACAGAACAACAAAGATTATCCATTGGATTGTGAAAAGCCTTTGAAGTGCTAAAAAAATTTTAACACTATATTAAAATATTCATGTATTTTAAATTACACTAAATTTTTCTTTCATGATCAGTAATGTCCTGCATGTCATATAAATAAGTAAAAAATAAAAATACTCCAACTATGAGTGTTGGTTCCCAAATGCCAGACCTGGGATAAGAGCATTCGCTGACAAATTTGTTATCATTCCATAGAGAAGTTAGAAAAATAAAGACATAAATGACTGTCCTTTATTCTGTAATAATGTCCTTTGAGATTTTTTTGATTTTAAAATATCTGTTCTTAATGTAGCCAAGTTTATATTAGCCATGAGATTCTTTTGAGTCTAGACTTAGAGAATCAGAATGTCTTGGAGGAGGGCCTAGAAATTACCATGTTTAACAAGTTCCATTGATCAGATACATTCTAATGTTTGAGAACCACCAGTATGGAGTCAAGTGTGCAGAATTTGAATCCAGACACTCAAAAGTTTGAAATCTTGCCTTGTCATTTTCTGAGTGACCAAAGATGTTTTACTTAAAGTCTCTCGGCCTCCATCATCATAACTACTAATTGGCAGGGCCGTTAGGTGGGGAGAAAATGGTAATCAGCATGAAGTTTCCAACAGCACCTGGCCTAGACTAGAAACTCAAGGACACTAGTTCTCTTCCATACCCTGTAGATGCTGGATTAGTATGTACCATGCTATATCTTGCATATGTATATTCTGATAAACAGAACCATAAGATGGTCCCCCCATATTTCTGGCTGCTGATTACTGAATTAAACACAAATCAGGTACTGCTGTGGAGGAATTTTGCTTATGTAATTAAAGTCCCAAATCTGTTGATGTTTAGATAAGATTATTCTGGTGGGCCTGACCTAATCACATAAGCCCTTTGCTTTTTTATTTTAGTTTGTTATGTTTTTTTGTTTTTTGTTTGTTTTGTTTTTGAGAGAAAGGTGGCTTTATTCTGCTACAAGTTGTAGGCTTTTTATGACTGGAAAATATCCTAAGTTTAGTTCTTGACTTTCATAGTGTAAGTTGACCAGAACTTATATTCTGTTATATAATCATGTTTTGGCTTCTACCTGGTGATTTGCATGCTTTCTACCAAGTAATTAAGGTGTAAACATTTCTTTTGGGTTAAGTAACTTATTTTGAAGGTTTTAATGCATTCCAGCTTCTTCCCCTAGGAGATGACACCTGGTGACATTTCCTGGACCTTCCTGTTTTTGAGTTTACTTCCTTCTTCCTTCTTCCTTCTTCCTTCTTCCTTCTTCCTTCTTCCTTCTTCCTTCTTCCTTCCTTCCTTCCTTCCTTCCTTCCTTCCTTCCTTCCTTCCTCCCTCCCTCCCTCCCTCCCTCCTCCTCCTTCTCCTCCTCCTTCTTCTTCTTCTCCTTCTTCTTCAGCATAGTTGACACACAATGTTAATTTGAGATGTACGAGTTAGTGATTTCATAAGTTCATACATTATCCTATGTTCACTCCAAGAGCAGCTACCATCTGTCCCATTACATCACTATTACAATATCATTGACTGTATTCTTAATGCTCTTTTTATTTTTTTTTTATTTTTTTTTCTTAATTCTCTTTTTAAAAAAAAATTTTAATGTTTATTTTTGAGAGAGAGAGACACAGAGTGTGAGCAGGGGAGGGGCAGAGAGAGAGAGAGAGAGGGAGACACAGAATCTGAAGCAGGCTCTATGCTCTGAGCTGTCAGCACAGAGCCCAACCTGGGGCTCAAACCCATGAACTGTGAGATCATGACCTGAACTGAAGTCAGATACTTAACTGAGCCACCCGGGTGCCCCTTAATGCTCTGCTTCTTATTCCCATGACCTACTCATTCCATAACTGGAGGCCTGTATTTCCCTCTCCCCTTTACTCATTTTACCCATCTCTATTACCTTCCCACTGGTGACCATTAGTTTGTTCTCTGTATTTATAGTTCTCACTCTGCTTTTTCATTCATTTTTTTACATTTCTTGTATGAGTGGAGACATATACTACTTGTCTTTCTCAGTCCAACTTAGCACAATCTCACCTGTTTTAATGACTGCATGATATCACATTGTGTGTGTGTGTGTGTGTGTGTGTGTGTGTGTGTGTACTACATCTTCATTATTTGTCTACTGATGGACACTTAAGTTGCATCCGTGTCTTGACTGGAATAATGTAAATAATGCTGCAATAAACAGGTGCATGTATCTTTTTGATTGTTTTTGTTTTCCCTGGGTAAATACCCAATAGTAGAGTTACTGGATCATATACTATTCTATTTTTTATTTTTTATTTTTTGAGGGATCTCCACTCTCTAAAAGTGGTCATGACAATCTACATTCCCATCAACAGGGTGCGAGGGTTCCTTTCTCTCCCCATCTTCACCAACCCTTGTTATCTCTCGTCTTTTTGATTCTAGCCATTCTAATAAGTGTGAGGTGATATCTAACAGTGGTTTTGATTTCTATTTTCCTGACGACTAGTGGTATTAAACATCTTGTTATGTGTCTATTGGCCATCTGTACATCTTCTTTGGAAAAATGTCTATTCAGGTCCTTTGCCCATTTTTTAATCAGATTGTGTGTCTTCTTGGTGTTGAGTTGTATAAGTTGCTAAAATGTCCATATTACCCAAAGCCATCTAGACTCAATACAACTCCTATCAAAATACTAATAGCATTTTCACAAAACAAGAATGAATAATACTAAGATTTGTATGGAATCACAGAAGACCCTGAATAGCCAAAGCAGTCTTAAGAAAGAAGGAATAAGCTGGAGGAATCACAATACTAGATTTCAAGATATACTACACAAAGCTGCAATAATCAGAACAGTAGGGTACTGGCAGAGAAACAGAATTGAGACCCCAGAAATAAACCCATGATTACACGGTCAACTAATCTATGACAAAGTAGGCAAGGACATATAATGATAAGCAGTCTCTTCAATAAATGGTGCTGGGAACACTGGACAGCTACATGCAGAAGAATGCAACTGGGCCACTTGCTTACACCATACACAAAAACAAGCCCAAATGGATTAAAGACCTGAGTGTGAGATCTGAAACCATAAAAACCCTAGAAGAGAATACAGGTAGTAATTTCTCTGACTTTGGCCATAGCAACATTTTTCTAGCTATGTCTCCTGAGGCAAGGGAAACAAAAGCAAAAATAAACTACAGGGATTGCAGGAAAATCAAAAGCTTCTACACAACAAAGGAAACCATCAACAAAACAACAAGACAACCTACTGAATGGGAGAAGCTATTTGCCAATGATATATGTGATAAGGGGTTATTATCCAAAATATATAAAGAACGTATGCAGCTCACAAGAGCCCTTCAAAAGCAGAGAAGTCAGAGAGACACACTCAGGCAGGCCTGGAAGAAAGTCAACATCCATGTTATGAAATGCCACAGGGCCACGTGGCGAGGACCTGGGACTAGCCTTTAGTTGCTCACATCAGTCCCCAAACTGACAGCCCACAGGGGGACCTCAGTCCTACAACTACAAGGAAATGAATGTGCCACAACTGAAGGAGCTTAGAGGAGATCTTTCCCTAGTTGAGTGTCCAGACAAGGATGCAGCTGGCTGACATCTTGATTTCAACTTTGCCATACCCTGAGTGGAGAACTCAGTCATGCCGTGTCAGAATTCTGACCTCCACAACTGTGAGATGAGAAATGAGTGCTGTCCTGAGTCTCCAGCTTTGTGATAGTTTGTCACAGGACAATAGAAGAACATATATATACTGTAATTGTGCTGTATGATTACATTTTTAAAATGTAACATTATGTGAAAACAATTTCTTCCTCTTGCCTTTTCGGCCACACACCTGTGCTTGTGTCTATAATATAAATATGAAGTGACAGCTCTTATCTTCCGAGGGACAAACGGAAGGAAAAACGACCTATCTACTATTTTGACATATCACCGAGGACTACATAAATGCACATCTCTTTCACTCCATCTCCTTTAGTTTGTTGTAAATGCCCTACAGTGAAATAACCTTCCATCCTGCTCACAGGCTTAGCTAAGAGTCTAGAAACAACTAACACAGCTAAGAGTCTAGAAACAACAGCAACTGAACTTTTAACTCGGACAAACAGCAATCCCCAAAGGTATACAACTGTGAAGAGTTTTCTCCCTTATTACTGTTGTTGACTTTTTCTTTTCTTAGTCCTTCCATATGGTTCGGGGCGGGGGGGGGGGGAAGAGGCTGACACTTTCTGCCCTTCTGACCTGGACCAAGATCAAGCCTTTCTTTGAAAGTCTGGAGTCTTCAATAATAACAGTAAGCTTTATATGTTGTTCAAACTAAATCCCAATTGGTTTGAATTGTTTGAACGAGGAACTCAGACAAGTAGCTGCATCTTCTAATGTGTTTCAAATAAAAATAAATAGTCTCTAGTCTCCCTGAAGTCTGATCTCACAGAAGCATCATGATCTCTTTCCCCTTTGTACAACCTACAGCAACTATATGTAGGAATTTCCACTGGTGTAGGAGGCATATGTGCATTTCACACATAGATAACAGCACCTACCATTTACTGGGCAATTATATTCCAGATCCTGTTGTGGGCACTTTGGGTGTATTAACTCAACTGTGATAACATCTCTCTGAGAAAGGTGCCAAAGGTTCTAATCATGCTTCTTGTACAATGAGGAAACTACAGAGTATTTAGATAACTTCCCCCAAATCACATGGCTAATAAGTGGAGGAGTAGGGGATCCAGAAATTCTGGCTCTCCAGGTGTGTACTGAACACCTATTTCTGAGACGAGAGGTATTATTCTTCTCAGACAACAAATCTCCTGCATGCAAAATTCAGCATTCAGCAGAAGACACAGGACCTTCATGTCAAAGCAGGTTTTCTCTGCATGGAGAAGCAGAATGCATAGGCTTGAGACAGGGAAACACCTAAAACAACAGGGATTGAGTCCAAACCCCTCCCTCTCCTTCACCACTGCTACTGGCAATAAAAATAAAGAATAAGAAAGCCTACTTTAAGCCTTCTGCCTAGAGCCTAGAAA
This sequence comes from Panthera tigris, assembly GCF_018350195.1. NCBI lineage: Eukaryota > Metazoa > Chordata > Mammalia > Carnivora > Felidae > Panthera > Panthera tigris. The sequence goes on from NC_056672.1 coordinate 13,302,130, forward strand.
ATTCAATAAGGCACCATAAAACAGACAGACAATTTAAGAGTTTATAGCAAGATAGAAGCTTTCAGTTCAAGTTATGAGATAAATAGGTCTTGAAAGGTGACTCCCTGGATCCCTGTTCCTTTATAAGATGTTCTTGGGTCCAAAACACTCTGTGCTTGAAATGTGTGTGTTGCAACGAAGGAAGGCACAATACACTCCTTTCAGTCCTGAGCCATTTGTTACTGCCGATGATGTCAGGATGTTCGACTGTGTGTGTGTGTGTTTCATGTGTATGTACGTATTTAAAAACAAAACAAAGCGATGAGATGTACAAAAAGCATTTCTTTTCTGGGAAGAACAGATTTTGGAACTACTCAGTTTTCTTCCCACCATGTTCCACATGAGCTCGGAAAACAGAACTAGCCCAACTCTCCAGTGTCTCTCCAGCAGCACTGTGTCTCTGTAGCTTGTCTACCTCCAAGTTCTGTAAATTAAATTATACCTTAAATAAGGTAAGGGGGTGACTATTTGTAGGAGACCTGTGATGAATCATTTATTATATAAATAAATGCCCTTTAAATGTCCTAATTCAGAAAAAAAATAAATGTTCTAATTTGGAAGTATGTGCCACATTGGTTTTAAAGGCACGTGCTCAGCTCATGCTTCCTCATCTTTCATAGGAGCCCTGCAGATGTTCTAACTGCGTTCTCTGTGTCCAGCCACACAGCACCCACTCTTAGTCCTTCCTACCTCACGTTCATCTCCTATATCACCTCAAGCAGGGGCTCTTAATCTGGATAGAAATCAGTGGTTCATCAACTTGGATAAAAAAAAAATCTGCATTTTCAGTAACATCTACCTGAAATTTAACATTTCTTTCTGTCAGGATTGGAGACAACAGGGGTGCCTGGCTGGTTCAGTCGGTTAAGCCTCTGACTCTTGATTTTAGGTCAGATCATGATCTCACAGTTAGTGGGATGAGCCCTGTTGGGCTCTACGCTGACACTGAGGAGCCTACTTGGGATTCTCTGTCTCTGTCTCTCTGCCCCTCTCCTGCTCGCTCGCTCTCTCAGTAAATAAATAAACTTATAAAAAAAAAAAAAAGAAGAAGAAGAGTGAAGACAACAAACCTTAGTATTATTTGTAGTAGCAGTGACTTGGGCACCAAACAAAATCAGAGACAGTTTCCTATCTCATTACAGCTTTGGTAAATATCCCCAAATATTGTGTATACTCACTACCACTCACAGCTATCATAGTTACTAGACTTGTTGTTAGATCTTGTTATTTAATGCATTCACTAAAGAAGCATATATGTTGCTGTATCACAAACTTAGTTTTTCTGTATTTGGATCACTGTATCTTAATGTATTGGTCTCCTTCGAAATTCTATTTTTTGTTTGTTTGTTTGTTTGTTTTTTAAATCCTCAGACAGGATCTCTTGGTTTTCCTAGACTGCTAAATGGGAGTCCCTGGTACACACACACACAAAATTAAGAACCTCTGTTCTGGATCTTTCTTTTTTAATGTTTATTCATTTTTGAGAGAGAAAGTGGGAGGGAGGGAGGGAGGGAGGGAGGGAGGGAGGGAGGGAGGGAGGAACAGCACAAGTGCCCACACACCAGCAAGTGGGAGAGGGGCAGAGAAAGAGGGAGACAGAGGATTCCGAGCAGGTTCTGTGCTGTCAGTGCGGAGCCCAACACAGGGCTTGATCCCACAAATTGTGAGGTCATGACCTGAGCCAAAATCAAGAGTCAGACACTCAACCGAGTGAGCCACCCAGGTGCTCCTGGATCTTTCTAAGATAAAGTTTTCCTAAGTTGTACCCTTAACTTCCTTATTGGTACCAAGTCATCTTCCTAATAGTGTTCAAATCCTTCATGGTTCACATATGGCCTTTCACGATCTCTGTCTCCTTCCACTGCCTTGCCACCGGTGTGCTGATGCTTGTGCTCTGCATTTCATCTGTTCCAAATTGTTTCAGGCTTCCCCATGCAATGAACCATCACAACTCTCTCTTGTCTCTGGATACAGTTCACTCTGATAAAAATGTCTCTGACTACTAGTGAACTCCTACTCATCCTGTAAGACCCAGCTCAAGGTCACCTCCTTGAGATACTCTGTCTGACATAAGGACTCTTCATCCCTTCCAGACTCACTGTGGTCACTTGGTCCTTTGCTGCACCCCTGCACATGCTATCTGCATTATAGCACCTAACACAGGGCATCATGGTTGTGTATGTATAGGTCTCATTAAGGGGTTGTGAGTGTGGGAGCTCTGGAACCATCTGTTCTACAATGGTGCCCAGCACATTGTGCATGAGCTTGACTGCTGCCCACAAACGCTGCATGAAAAAGTCAATCTTGACTTGGCCCTAACAGTGGTTCTATGGTCAGCCTAGGACTCTCAGTGGAGGCAGAAGTGAGACTAGCTAATTGTCTTGCTGATAGCTTCTTTGTGATGGAGAGCTATTAAGTTCCAAACGTTAGTGCTGAATTATCCCAGCCCCTCTGGGTGGATTAATTTATATCTTCAGAATTCTCCTAAGGAAACTTCTCCTATAGTAAAAAGAGCCACGAGTCAACAGCCTAACTCTTTGTGATATCTCCAAGGGGTGTCTCCTCCTAAAAAAGTTAGATTCCTTTTTATACACATCATTTGTTCATCTGCTCATTCACTTCCTCAGCAAATATTTCCAAGAGTCTATGACCTGCCAGGCACTGTCTGGGGGATTCAGCAGAACTCTCTGTGAATGATGGAAACACATATTTGCATCATCCAATCGTCCAATATGGTAACCACTAGCTGCATGTGGAAAGAGCCATATGTTGACAGCGGGCACCATACTGTTGCTGTGTGTGGTAGAAATAAGTGAACAAAAGTGTGAATAGATGACTAACAACCAGATAAACAAGAAATCCCCCAGATATTGAGAAGTGCCACATGCAAAGAGTTAAGTAGGCCAATGCAGAGTCACTGAGGTGTCAGAAAAAAGTTTCTTTGAGGTGACATTTCAGCTTATAGTTGAATATCAAGAAAGATCCTATTATGGGAAGAAATGGACAAAGGAAATTCTAGGCAGAGGGAACAAACAATTACAAACCTGGAGGAGATATGTGCTTAGATTGTTTGAAGGAAACAAAGGACAATGTACCTGAAGTAGGACGTGAAGTCAGAGGATGGCCGAAGACACTTTGCAAGGGTCTGTAAACCAGAATGAGGAGTTCAGATTTGTTCTCTGGGTGCGATCAGAAGTCATTGGAGGGGTTTAAATAAGGGGAGGGCATGATATTACCTATATTTCATAAAGCTCATGGTGATGGCTCTATGAAGAATGGATTACAGAATGGAAGTCCATTCAGAATGATCATTACAGTAGTCCAGGTGTAAGGTGGTAGCAATTTTCTCTTAGGGTCATGGTTTTGGAGGTAGCGAGGAGCAAATAGTATATATTCTACAGGGAAAGTCAACAAAATTTTCTGGACTGAGAAAGAGAGGAGAGTCAAGAACAATTCTCAGATTTAGAGCTTCAGCAAGTGGATGGGTCATACCACTTACTGGGATATGATTGGAGAAGGAGCAGATTGGGGGTGAAAAATCAAGAGTTCAGCTTTGAATAGCCCCAGTGTAATACCTGTGAGACATCCAAGTGGACATGTGAGGACTGGGAATGTGGATTTGGGATTTAACGACCCTTGGAGATGGTTTTTGAAGCTGAGGGGCTAGATGAGATTGCCTTCGGGACAGACACAGGTGGAAAAGAGAAAGCACTCCAGGAGGGTTGAGCATGACCGGCACGGGCATGTGGTGGTTATTCCCTTCAGATTAGGGTCACTCTCTCCTTGGGGCAAAACGGGCCAGTTCCAAGGGCCCAACCATCAGTGACCCAAAGTGTAAAACACAGAGATGTAGTCTGATTTTTGCTGAACAAATGGGTACAGTCAGGGAGAGAGGCAACCGTTACTAGCTGCCACTATGTTCACTCAAAAGCTTTGGAAGATTAGGAACAGCATCTTTATTTCACAGAGAATGTAACTGGGATACAAATAAATAGTCATAGAGACCTGAGTTAAAATCCTAACTCTATTCTTTTCTGGCTGCATAACCTTAGACAAGATATTTAACGTCTCCCCAACTTAATAAAACAAAGCTGCAGAGAGAACGGAGTAAAATAATGCATAAGATCCCAATGCCTACCACCTAATAAATGAGTTAGCTATGGATATAAATACTTCGACCACGGGTAGTAATCCTGGTTAGCACACAATAGACCTAAGAAATTTACCCAGGTGTATGCAACCCAAAAGCTTGCGATCTTCCTATGGCTCTATGACCATGCTAGAAAACTACTTGATTTTGGCTTTATGCTTTCTTTCTCTTGTTTATTTCTCTAATGCTCCCTAAAAAGAATTTTTTAATTTAATTCATTTATTTTTTTTAATTAAAGTGTTCTTTCCTGAAGCTGATTTTGCCCTTTGTTCTAAGCCAGGCAAGTATTCAACTTTACATGTCCCTCTCAAATAGAAGTCCAGGCCGGTTCTTTCCCCTCAGCCCTTTCCCCCTCCCAGCCCACCTTACTTCTCAGGGGAACATCACCAGCTTACTCAGCACCCAGGGCTTGCCAGCAAAGCAGAGAGACTGCTCTTTTCCCAGCCTGCAGTTAAACACTTGGATTAGCTACATTCCTGCTGACTCTGCTTTCACTGTGCATTCTATTTAATAAACCTCCAGCCACACCGGATATAAGAAACAAAGGTATGACAGACTATTTATTTACCCCTGCTGATCAACTGGAAACATGTATCTGGTATGGTCATCTCCCCATCTCCCTTCCCTGTTTTCTGCAGAGTATGTTCTCCATTTCACTTAGTTCTTTCACATGTGATATCCTGGATCCACACAGACACTCCTAATGAACCACCACTGCCAAAGCACATGTAGGGGACCCTCAGCAGAACTTGGAGCACACATGATTCTTCCATACCTGCTCCCTCTTCTGTGTGTCTCTGTGTGTGCAATCTCATTAGCATTTTCCTGCCTTACACTTGGCTGAAAAGTTGTCTATAAGTCTTTACAGTGTAACACATGGATGCTGGCCAGTTTTTCACCAGTCAGCATTTTCTAAGGTTAGAGATTCTAATTAACTCACTTTGAACTAACCTCATCAGGGTTGTGGATTAATTCAAAAATGCATTTAAATCAGTTCAAGCAAATTTTCTCTAGATCAAGGCAGATGAGAAGTAGAGATGGATCACTTAATTTTAACTCTTACCTTTTCTAATGTGTACATGTTAGATGATTACTTTTTTTTTTTAATTCTCAAAAACTTAATCTCTAAATCCAACACACTGGATCTATTTTTCTTTTTATCTCCCTTTCACGTTGGCATTTACCTCCTGCACATCAAGTCTTTGTATCCATTAGGAAAGACATCTGGTAGGGCTCTTTGACATTTTTCTGTCATTACATTATGGCAAAATTTGCCAAAGAGAGAGATGTGTTGCTTGCCTAGCCATTCATAATGCCCCAACAAGAGCCATTTGTTTTCATTAACTATGTCAGAGGTTCCTAGCATCTTTCCAGATGTGTGGGCAAGGTGACAATTCAACTCAGCATTCCAGGATCTTACAAATTAATTGCTCAAAATAAATCGCTGCAAAACCTAGCTGCTGTCAGCTCCCATACATACCAATTCACACACATGCTTAGATTTCTGGACTTATTTACTTACTGTCTTGTCTTGGTGTCTAAACTTTCTTTCTATTTGCCACTATTTCAGACAACTTCAGGAAGAAACTTTAATCTTGTCGCTCCTTCCTCTGTAATTCCTGGATCCATTAGCTCGATGGGTCTCTACTGCAACTGAGAATGCTTTTTTTTTTTTTTAAACTGGCTAGGTTTTGTTTACCTCGGTGCACTGAGAATGGCTTAAGGGCAATGGCTATCTCATTCACTTTTATAATCAAAGAATCTGTTGACACATACAGTGAAGGCACTATACTGTTGGATTAACAAAATGTCTTTCTTAATCATTTCAGATAAATAACCAATGATATTCTCTCCTCAAAAAACACTGATCACATATCCATAGAAACAAAATTCTGCCTATCATTTTAAGTAGTTAAGGACTTTGATCTACAGACATGAACTCACCTTGCTAAGTCTATCTATAGGGTGAAGTCTTAGGTGGTAAAATATATGGGTCCAAAATAGTTGGAGTTCATGGGGAATCTGATTTAAAAAAAAAAAAAGGTTCTCTTCTTGTTTCCTGTTCTATAATGATACCAAAAGAACTCGGGCCACCGATGTCTATCACAAATTCTGAGTCAAGCCAAGGGAAAAAGATACCCAAGAAAATTTGTTATGCTGGCTTATCAAAGACTGAGCAAACCAGGACGGTAAACACAGGGTTCCACCATACATTCACATCCCATGGCCATGGCCCTCGGACTACACCCAGTGCAGACACTGAGTCACTGGCTGGGTCACAGTATCAAATCACACTAATTTCTCACTTTTAGTTCAGCTCACTGCGTCATTTCTAACATAATGGATGCTCCCCGGTTTAACATTAGCAGTGGCTACAAGCCGTCTTTGATTGGGTTTGGTACCTATCTGATTAAATTTCCTTCAGTTTTAACACTGATCACCTAGGATTTCAAAGTAGCTAAAACTGCTAATTAAATTTATTCTGATGCAGTTTGGCACATATGACCAGGTAGATATGGAAAATATTTTTGGGGGTCTCAGGGGTTTTTGGTAGGCCTTGCCATTCTTTTTCACAAATGAGAGCAAACTTCTAATCGGTCATGAATATCCCTTTACTAGGGGTTTATGAGTCCTGTTGTGTTTTGTGTTTCCTCCTCTGGGTAGTATTTGTGCTTCTTCTGCCCTAATTCTTTTTAATGCTCTATTGAGTATGGTTTGATGTTTTCATCTAATAAGGGCTAGATGGACCACAGAATTTCCAACAACAGATCTCAAAACTGTTTTATAGCTTCAGTAACGTATTTCTTCTTTTCTTCTGGCCCCTGTCTCTGTCACTTTTTTATATCCATCCATCTCAAAGGCAATCCTTGCCTTTGGTTTTCTTTGACCTTTTCAAAATCTGATTTTCCCACATTCTTTCCTGAACTATCATTTCCAGAATTTTGGCAATCTAGTAAATGAGGGTAGAGGAGTTCCCAAATCTTTTCACTTTACCGTTGAGAAGATCTCATCATGGGGTAACTGGGTGGCTCAGTCAGTTAAGCGTCCGACTCCTGATTTCGGCTCAAGTCATGATCTCACAGTTCGTGGGTTCAAGCCCCACACTAAGGTCAGCACTGACAGTGCAGAGTCAGCTGGGGATCCTCTCTCTCCCTCTCTCTCTCTCCCCTTCCCCTGCACTTCCTCTTTCTCAAATTAAATATTAAACAAAAATGATTCTATCACTGTTGTCTAGTTCCAGACTTCATAACTCTGTAGTACAGCACTCTGTAGTTAATTTGAAAGGCTTCCATGTTCAAGATTCCTGGGTATCAATGTTAATAAAAATCTTCTATAGATTTCTACCAGAAGGCTCACTTTTGTCTTGCATTTCTTGGATGAACTTATGGTGTCCTTCCTGACCTACTTGTGTGTCGACTTTCTCTAAAGTGATAGTAATTTACAAAATCTCGACCCTTCTTTAATAACCACTAAATAGCACCCAGCAGGATCTCTCAAGCCTCGCAACAGAATATCCCACATCCCACTGCACGCAGCCCACACAGTAACAAGAAATACCTTGTCCATATGCCTTCAAGCCTGTTCCTATTGTTCTTGAGTTATGGCTGTTGCTGAAAAATTCCATTTTAAATTTTTTCTCTATTTATATATTCCATATATTATGTTTCAATTGTATTTCTTAGTTTTAAGTCTTATCCTGATGTAACCTCTGTTACTGAATTTTATTTGTATACAACTATCACAATTTTTTAGTTGTTTTCTAGTATAATATTCTTTCACTCTTTCCTTCTCTAACTCCTTCTCTCTCCCCTCTGTTGCCATTATTGCTATGAGAGGAATGCGTTATTTACTCTTAGAACTCAGAGGACAACCCTGTGAAACACACAGTTTCACTAGTGTGGTTTAGAAGACCCAGAACTGCATTCCCATCTGTTTTTAAAATAATGGTTTTGTGCTTCCTCTTAAAATTTTACTTTCTACCTTTTCCTCCCCTCTTCCCCTGTAATGCTACACAGTGCATTTACCATTTTCATACTTTTCACAATTTTTTTGTTGCATACTTGCCATTTTTAAGACACTGTGGTGGAGGGTAGACAAATTTGCAAAGTATGGTTCTAGCAAAATCCCCTATTTCTGCCTTATTGACAGTCACTATCTCCTGTAAGCTCGTTGGTCCCTTCCAATGTCACCTCAAGTGGTTTTCCATTTTTCAATTCCAGTTGCCTTTCAGAGAAGGGAGCCTGCTGGAATGAAAGCACTTGGCAAAGATGAGACCCAATATCTGCTCATCTCCCACAGGGCGTCGCCAGAAAGAATTATGAAGGCGCTGACCTAGTAATATGCTACCTATCACACCTGAAAAAGATTGTATATGTGCTTTCAATTGAATTGATTTTCCCAGCTGTGTGAATGGGGGTCATCTTTGGACATCCACACGCTCTTGTGGGGACTCATTCAGGCAGTAGCTCATGCCAGGATTCAGCATCACACTTAAAATTTACCAGAACAGGGCACAGTAGTTCCTTGATCTGACAGTGACCAGAAATAATAAGAACTGATGATACTACTTTGGATGAATCCAGAAGAAAGAAAATACAGAAACCTTGACTTCCTTTTCAAAGGTAGAAGGTAAAGAGTTCAGTAGGTAACACGAGAGGAAGTGAGCAACTGAAAACTCCAGGATAATTATTCCTCCATAAAGATGCTTCTTGAGAATGCTTGGCTACCACATGTAGTATCATGAATTCGGCATATTTTAATTGCCCGTTATTTTTGGCAAGGTGGCATTTTAAGTTTTTGTTCCTAATTGCAGAACGGACAAACAGCATTTAATTCCTGTTGATCCGGGATTATTTTTATCCTCCAGCATGTCCCAATGTCACACTAGAAAAAGGTACAATGCTTTCTGGGCACTCCTCCTACAGATTGTCTAAAATATCCACACGGGGTAACATTCCTATTGCTTTCAGGAGCATCTGAAACAAGCCATAGGGATATTCAGCAGGAGTCACTTGGGGGGAAATGTGTGCTTTTTCTCTGTCTTCAGCATTCAGACCGTTTTTCAACTTAAAGCCCTATGCAAAGGGAGGGGCCATGCCCAGCCTTTAGTTTCATATATTGCGACAGCATGGTGTTTTTCTGATCTCACTTATCTTGAGAGAGCTGTCAGGGATGGCCCCTGCAGAGACAGCTGACCTAAATTATGACTTCTTTCAGGGAAGGGAAACCCCTTTAGGACAAACAGGAAGCGATCTTTCAGCATAATGTATTCCCATTGGGAGCAAGTAAACAGTTTACTGTTCAGTTCAAAGCAGTGAATTCAAGACACATAAGTTAGTTTTGGCTCAATGTGACCCTAAAATCAAGTCAAATGGAATGAGTTTACAATTCAGAGCCTTAAATTCTGTTTGGCTGAACACTGGGGTTGAAATGTTGAATCCCATCTCAACTTAGTTATTATTTTTTTCTTTAGCCATTTCCAAAATACTGCTAAATTCTGGAAATAAAATAAAGAAAAGTGCTGAATTGGTTTTCAGATCCATGAGCAGGCTTTCTTGGTATATAAAAAAAAAATTGTCCCCTGAGGTGTAAAGTGGAAAATAAATTTTAAGCATATACATACAACTGAAAGACATTTTTCTCAATCTAACTGTGATCCTGAGAAATTCAGATTTGGCTTTATAATTTATTTGACTTTTCTCTGCCAGTTATTAGTGAGACTTATCTAGTTTTATTAACTTTAGAGTTAATTAAACACAGTTTGCTGATTAAGTGGCACAATCATCTGCCTTCATAAAGGAAAAGGATCTTGCCCTTTAATTCATTAACCAAGACTCCTCATGTAGTTACGAAGAAGTTGACAATAAAAATGTGCATCTGTTATTTAGTCTATAGGGGTAACACATCCTGAAAAGTCAACTGGGCTGTTTTTCCCATTTTTTTCCCTTAGTATGCATACAATGAAAATCTTCACAGATTCAGAATAAATTACAGTTACTCTCATCTTCCAATCTGTCAGTCCTGTTACTCCTGTAGAAGAAAGTGATTTTGGTCCTCTAAGTTTTGTTTCTACAAACATAATGCCAGCGAGATAACTAAACATCTTATTAGAAGCATCTAAACAAATTACATGCAGGATACAAAATGATAGCTAGGTCTACTAAATGTCCTCAATTCTACCTAATGGCTTTCCATTCTGATCAAAAATTGGGTAGAATATATTTAAGCAGTGGCCAGTGGTTGGGTTGTTCAGTAAAATCTGATTAGGGCTTTGGAACGCAAAAGTCTGTTCCAAGTCACTCGAGTCCTAGGAACCAGGAGTCCAGGTTGTGGTCTGAGAATGTCTGGGTGCCCCCCAGAGTAAGCCTAATGTAGGGGTTCTGTCTATAACCAACGAAAGAGTCACTATGCCATCTGCTTCAGTTTACAAATCCTAGGATAAGAAATACAGAGATTGAGAAAAAGGCATCATTCACCCCCAGGTTTTTCTATTTTTGTTCTTTCTATTAAGGTCATTTTAAGCTTCACTATATCTCACCAAACTTAAGACTTCTGTTATCTTATACATCTACACACAGATGTTACAATATACCTACTGATCCAAATTCATTCTCAACAAGCATGTTGAGTTACTTCTATATGTCTTGGTACCATACAATGTCCATTAAGGAAAAGGAGGGGAAAAAAAAGGCAGGCACAATAGAGGCATTGTAAAAAAAATATATAAAACAGTCTTTTTTCTCTTATAAAAACATCAAGTCCCTAACCCTGAAAGATTAGTCTTTTTGATGTCGAATCCAAAGGGAAAAAAAAATCATTCTAATTGAAGGAGGAAGGCACTCTTGATCCACATGTGTCCAGGCAGCTATTTTGATTTCTAACCCAAGAGGGAGTATGAGACACATGACATCTCTTGTGCAGTGATAGCAACTGGAAACCTAATCACTTCTGTTTTGCTTTTGCTGCTCAGTTGGCAGTGGGATACGTGAAAGACATGGGGGCTGCCCAGGATGGTTTTGCATAACCATCAGAACAAAGGAAATACCTTTGGGATGGCACAGGGGCCACAGATCAGGTATCAGGTCTTGGGTACCCCTTGTGGTTGCGAGGGCGATACAGATGGCAGAACTGAGCCAAGGTTGGTGGGGACGGGGTGAGGGATGAAAAAAAATTGCAACCTTAATGAGTTACAAAATAAATAAAAGGCATGGCTTTAATTTAAATCTTTTATTCTGGACATTCCCTTTATCCCTCACATTTTTATTTGAATAATTTCAAATCTGCTTTTGAGTTGAAATAGTACAATGAGCACTCATATGGCTTTATCTAGCTCTATCTACATACATCCTTTAGAACTCTTTAAATGCACATTGCAGATATCATGACAACTCATCCCTAAATACTTCAGCACGTACCTTGTTCAGCATAAACAAGAACATTCTCCTATACAACCACAATACCAATAACATAACTTAACACTGAAAAGTATGACTTGTATACAGTCTGTACTTGAGTTTTCCAAAAATGTCTTTAATAAGTGTTGCTATTGGATCCAGGAATCAATACAAAATTACTTACTGAATTTGGTTGCAAGTCTTTCTGGTATCTTTTAATCTAGAACAGGTCCACTGCCCTGTATATTTCTCTTTTTCTGGTCATTCATTACACTTTTTTTTTATAACAGTCTTTTTTTAAAGTTTATTTATTTATTTTTGTGAATAGAGAGAGATAGAGAGAGTGCAAGCACAAACTGGGGAGGGGCAGAGACAGAAGGAGACACAGAATCTGAAGCAGGCTCCAGGCTCTGAGCTGTCAGCACAGAGCTGGATATGGGGCTTGAACTAAAGGACAGCAAGATCATGATCTGAGCCATAGTCGGATGTTTAACCGAGCCACCCAGGCAACTCTACACTGACATTTTTTAAGAGTCCTGAGGTGAGATATCTCGTGCAATTTTGCACAATCTGTTTTGTGTGATGTAGCTTCAAGACTAGATTCAATGTAAACATGATGAATCCTTTATATCTTGCTTTGTTGTTGTTGTTATTGTTGTTTTCCACTTGATGATATACCCTGGAAATCACTCTGTCACAGTTCAAGGACATTTTCCTCATTCTGTGCATCTTTATGTTTATAGAACTTTGCTGTGCAAAGGTTACTCAAACATTCACCTATGGATGGACATTTGTGTTCCAGTATTTCAATACCACAAGAAAGTGGTATTGAACAAACAAATTTGTGTATAGGTGGGTTTGTTTTTGGGTTTTTTTTGGGGGGGGGGTGTTTTTTTTTTTTTATTAAGGTGTAATTCCAGGGTAAATTACTAGAAATTAAATTGCCGGGTCAAAGAGTAAATGAATACTTATGTTTTGTAGATACTAATAAACTTCCCTCCACAGGTGTGGCACTATCTTGCATCACCACCAGCAATGCAGTATCTTTTTTTCTATATACTCAATAGAGTGTGTTGTCCATCTTTTGAATTTTTAGCAATCTCATAGATGAGAACTAGATCTCACTATAGTTTGATTTACATTATTCTTTGGATAAAGTTGGGTATTGTTTTATTTTAAAGACTATTTACAATATATTTTCTGTCACCTGTGTCTTTTTCCCATTTATCATCAGGTTTTTGGTATTTCTTTTCCTATCATTTTTAAGAAGTTCTTTATACATTAGGAAGATTAGGCTTTTATCTTTGTTATATTTGCAGGTATCTTCTCCAAATATAATTGATTTCAAATTTTGTGGTTTTTTTATGCAAGAGATTTATTTTTACTTTTATACAATAATTTACAAACTTCTTTATCTAATTGCATCTTGATTTTTGAGTCATTACAAAAAGGCTTATCAATATAGGGATTACACAAGAATTCTCCTAGATTTTCTTCTAGTAGTTGTATTGTTTCATTTTTTACACACTTGACCTCTGACCCATTTGAAGTTCATTCTACTATATGGTGTGAGGTAGGATTCAAGTTTTTGTTTTCCAAACAGATCTCATGTTTTCCCAACAGTGTTTATTAAAAAGACTATCTTTACCCTCAGTGATTAGAGATGCCCCTTTTACATATACTACATTTCCATATGCGTGAGTTTGATTCTTGATATTCTATTGTTTGGTTTGCATAGCTATTCATACACCTAGTCCCACACTGCTTTAAATACTGAAGTTTTAGACTTTACCTTAGTATCTGGTAGGGATGGTCGTTCCATTACTGCTGGTCTTTTTCAGCATTTTCTTAACTATTATACGTGTTAATTTTTCCATAAGAACTTAGCATTAACTTGTCTATTATCAGGAAGAACAAAACGTATTGTGTTTATTAGGAAGTATTGCTTTTCAATATTAACTTGTTTGCCTCTACTTCTGTGTGTTTTATGAGTGCTTTGAAGTTTTCCTCATCATTTTGGCACATTTCTTGAAATGCAGTTTTCTCTTCCATTATTCCTTCTAACAGCTTTTGTTTGTATGCATGAGAGCTAATAATATTTATATTTGTTTTATATTCTGGTATGTTACTAGATTATTTTATGATTTATGTTGGCCTCATTACTGAGACTCTAAGACTTTTTAGATATCATAATAATAAATACAGATAATTTTTACCTCTTTCCCAATTCTTATAACTCTGTATTTACTCTTGCTTGATTTCTTTGGCTAATATATCCAGTGCCATGTTGACAACAGTAGGGTATTGGTCATCTTCCTCTTGTTCCTGATCCTAATGTGGATACCTTATGTTTCCTTACTGATGCTGAGTTTTACATACACACATACATGTATATACATGTAATGTAATATATACATACGTGTAATATACATGTAATATATACATACATATATGTATATATATACACACATACATACACATGAATACATACATCGGTCTACATATGAGAGAAGGGGGACAGAGAGAAGAGAAAAATAAGAGTCATTAAGGAAGGATCCATTAATTCCTATTTTGCTGATATCTCTTATAACTCAGGAATGGGTGGTAATTTTTAATAAATGCTTTTTTCATGGAGGTAATTATATGATTTTCTCCTTAGATCTATTACTATGGTAAATTTTATTAGTGGATTTCCTATTATTGAACCATCTTTGAATTTCCAGATTAAAACTTATAAAAAAATTTTCAATGTGCTATTAGGTTTTATTTATGACACCGACATTTATATTCATATGTGAGACCAAGCTGCTGCTTCCTTTTTGTACTGTCTTAATAATATTTAGAAATTTATGTCTACACTTGTTTCATAAGAATACTTTGGGAGCCTTTGTTTTTTTGTTTGTTTGGTTTTTGTTTGTATTTCTGTGATAAGAAACAGTGTAGGCACATTTGGGATGATCAAGCCTTTGAAGGTTTAGCAGAATTTTCTTGTGACAATATCTAAAGGAGCAATTTTTTGTGGAGTAAAACTTTGATAACTATTTCTATTCTGTGGAAATTTATGTTTTTTTAATCTCTCAAGGCCAATTTTAGCAAATTGCATTATTTTAGGAAATTATCCATTTCAGTGAGATTTCAAACTTATTTGCATAGAGTGGTGCAAAATATCTTGAACAATTTTTAATTTTCTGGATTTCGCAGTGTTTACCCATTGCCATTATTAAACAGTGTCCCCGTTATCACTATAGTTTGAATTTTGTCATTTGGGCCTCTCACATTTGTTCTGTGTTCTCAGTCGATAAAACCAAAGCCTTCCTTGTGAAAACAGGCTAAGCAAAAAAGAAAGCCAATGAACCAGAGTTGTGTTGTTTAATTCACTAAAGATTTTTTGTTTTTGTTCGTTTTGGATGAAATATTCATCTGTCACACTGAGGAGCAGGATTTGGGTAGTTCCCTAGATAGTTTCCTTTGGCCTAACAACAATAAATCAAAGGAGGTAAGGAAATTTTGAAGACATTACCAACCATGCATATACTGCAGATCTTACCAGTAAGCCTTCATTTTATTTTCTTATTAAATTTTTTTTTTATTTTTTAAGAGCGAGAGAGAGAGAGAGTGTGTGTACATGAACACGGGAGGGGGGGGGGGGGGGGAGAGAGAGAGAGAGAGAGAGAGAGAGAGAGAGAGAGAGAGAGAGAGAGAGAGAGACTCCAGCCACACCCAGAAGAGAGCCCAAAGTGGGGCTCGAACTCCCGAACCATTAGATCATGACCTGAGCTGAAATCAAGAGTTGGATGCTTAATTGACTGGGCCACCCAGGTGCCCCACTAGCGACTCTTTTTTCTAACTGTGGTAAAATATACACACCATAAAATTACCTTTCTAACCATTTTGAAGTATACAGTTCAATGGCATTAAGTACGTTCACACTATTCTACAGCCTTCACCAATATTTATCTCTGGAACTTTCTTCATCTTTCCAAACTAAAACTTTGTACTCATTAAATACTAAGTCCCTATACCCCTCTCTCCACCCCCAGTCCCTGGTAATCACTATTCTACCCTGTTTCTCTATGAATTTGACAACTCTAAGTACCTTATATAAATAAAATCATATAGTATTTGAGCTTTTGTGCTGGCTTATTTCACTTAGTACAGTATCCTCAAGGTTCATCCATGTTGTAGCATGTGTCAGAATTTCATTCATTTTAAAGACTGAATAATATTCCTTTGTATGTATTTACCACATTGTGTTTACCTGTTTATCTGTCCATGGATACTTGAGTTGCTTCACCTTTTGCTATTATAAATAATGCTACTATTAACATGGCTGGACAAATATCTCTTTAAGTTTTCAATTATTTTGAATATATACCCAGAGTGGAATAGGTGAATCATACAACAAGTTATTCTTAATGTTTTGAAACATTATAGTTCTGTTTTCCATAGCAGCTATATCATTTCATATTCCCACCATCAATGGAAAGGGTATCAATTTCTCTACATTCTCACTAACACTTGGTTATTTTCTGTTTTGTTTTTAAATAATATCCATCCTAATGGGTATGAAAGGAAACCTCATCATAGAGCATGCCTTTTGTGCTTATGTTGTTATATTTCAATATTATTGTTTTATTCCAATATTGTGTAATAAGCACAAGACTCAGATTCAATCAACAGCAGATACTGGGCCACTATGTGACAGTTATTGTGTTATATGTTCTTACAAACAGTTTTCACATTTACTGCATATAGAAAACCCAGCTAGTTTACTTCTTATGTAAATAAATCAAAGAAACTTTCCAAACTGTGTCCAAGGATACCTGAATAATGCAGCCATGACAGAACTCTGCTCTGCTAGGTTTTCTGATCTCCTTAAACAAATTGGTTAACTTTCTAAGTATGAAAGGAGAGGAAAGGAACATAAAAAATATGGGACAAAGAGAAAATAAAAAGTATGATAGCATATTTAAACCATAATATATAAATCAGTACATAAAATATAAACAGACAAAAATGAGAGGCACCTGAGTGGCTCAGTTAAACTTTTGACTGTTGATTTTGATTTCATCATTGGGAGTTCAAGCCCAGCTTTGGGCTTTGTACTGGGCTTGAAGCCTGCTTAACATTCTCAATCTCCTTCTCCCTCTATCCCGTGCCCCAACTTATGCACTCCCTCTCAAAAAAAAAAAAAAAAAAGCTAACAAACAAAAATGTAAGGGCTAACTTAGAGGGCATGCTGGATCATATACAACAAACAAGAAAACAGCAATCAACCAAAAGATTCCCCCAAGGTAGCAAGAAACAGCTATATGCTGATTATAACAAACACCTCATAAATATAAGAATACAAAAGGTCTCAAATAGAAAGGTGGAAAATATATACTGTATAAACATGAAACAGAGAAAGATGTGCTAATATCAGGATAGGCTCTAAGGCAAGAAATAATATTAGAAATAATAAGGCTATTTAATAATAACCTTTCTATTAAAGGTTATTTTTGAATGTGAACATAAAATTAATGACATATATTTAATTACACAACCTTAATTTATAAAGAAAAACTAATAGACTCAATAAAAGAAATTCCATAACAACTGTTAAAAATTATAACACACTTTTCTTTTGGTAGAATAAATGGGGAAAACCTCACCAAAGATATAAACAACAACTAACAGGCTTGACCTAATGGACATATATAGAACACTATATCCAACAACTGTTGAACATATATTCTTTATAAACGCAAACAAAGAATGTTTGAGAAAACTACATATTCTGGGCCATAAAGCAAGTCTTAAAACTTTAAAAAAAATGAAATAAAATAAAAAGCTTTTGCACAGTGAAGAAACCATCAACAAAACAAAAAGGCAGCATACTGGAAAGTATATTTGCAAATGACATATCTGATAAGGAGTTACTATCCAAAATATATAAATAACTTACACAACTCAACACAAAAAAATATGATTAAAATATGAATGGAAGACCTTCTTTTCCAAAGAAGACATACAGATGGCCAATGGACACATGAAAAGATGCTCAACGTCACTTATCATCAGGCAAATGCAAATCAAAACAACAATGAGCCATCACCTCACACCTGTCAGAATGGCTGGCACCAAAAAGCCAAGAAATGGCAAGCAGTCATGATGATATGGAGAAAAACAAACTCTTATGCACTGGTGATGGGAATGAAATTGGTGCAGCCACTGTGGAAAGAGTATGGAGTTTCCTCAAGAATTTTAAAAAAGAAATACCATATGAGTCAGTAATTCTACTACTAGGTATTTACCCAAAGAAAACAAAAACACTAATTCAAAGGGATACATGCACCCCTATGTTTACCGAAATATTATTTACAATAGCCAAGATACAAAAGCAACCCGAGTGTCCATCAACAGATGAATGAATAGAGATGTGGTACACACACACACACGCACACACACAATAGATTATTACTGAGCCAAAGAATGAGATCTTGCTACTTGCAACAGTATGGATGGACTTAGTGGGTATTACACTAAGTGACATAAGTCAGTGACATAAGTTAGTCAGAGAAAGACAAATACCACAGGATTTCACTTATACACAGAATCTAAAAAACAAATGAATAAATAAACAAAAAGAAGAAATAGACCCATAAATACAGAGAGCAAACTGACGGTTGCCAGTGGAGGGGTGGGGGATAGGCAAAATGGATAATAAGGCAGAGGGGGAGATACAGGCTTCCAGTTATGGAATGATTAAGTCACAGGGATAAAAGGTATCACATAGGGAATACAGTCAATAGTATTGTAATACTATTGTGTGGTGACAGATGGTAGCCACGACACTTATGATAAGCATAAAGTAATATAAACTTGTCCAATCAGTATGTTGTACTTCTGAAACTAATGTAACATTGTTCATCAGTTGATGCACTTTAAGTTAAAAAAAATAAAAAATAAAGGGGGGTAATGAAGTTATGCATATTTTTTTCTGATCAAATGGAATTACAATGGACTTCCATAATAAACAGATAAGTGGATAATCTTCAATGTTTGAAAGTTGAACAATACATTTCTAAAGAAGTTCTGAATCAAATATAAAATCAGAATGAAATTATAACATATTTTAGGATCAGTTATAATGAGAGCATAATATATTATAATCTGAAGGACACATTTAAAGCTTACAGAGAAAATTTATAGCCTTGGTTGAATATTTTAGAAAAGAAAAAAGCCTGAAAGTCAATGATCCAAACTTCTAGCTCAAGACCCTGAAAAAATAACAAATTAAATCAAATATAAAGGAAATAATAAAGATGAGAATAGGGATTAATGAAATAAGAAACAAACATAAAATAGAATTAAAAAGCCAAAAGGTGGTTTTTCAGAAAGTAATAAATTAAAGTGTGAGAGAGGAGAGTACATTCACATGCCCCTAAAACCAATATTGTAAATGTAAAAGTGGTCATTATCCTACAACCAATGAACACTGAAAACATAAAAAGAGTATACTGTGATTTTTTGTGTGTCAATAAACTTGAAAGTTCAGATGCAAAGGGCAAGTTTTTAGAAAAATAAAACACCAAAGACTACACGAGAAAAGCAGTAAAATAGGAAAAGCCTACATCTTTTTAAGAAATGAAAGCCATAATTTAAAACTGTCTGACAAAGCAAACTCCTGTTCTACATGAAAATTCTTGCAAATATTTAAGGAAAACTTGATACCAATCTTACCCAAGTACTTCTGGAGGACAGAAACAGGGAGTATATCTTCCAATTATGATGCCAACCAAACCTTAACATTGAATACTGACAAGAACCTTATGAGAAAGACAAATTAAAAGCCAATGGCTTTCAAAATCTTAGATTACAACATGCTAAACAAAAATTAAGTCAATCTAAGCCAGGTGATATATAAAAAGGATGCTACATTACAACCAAGTGATATTTATGTTAGGACTTAACATTCAAAATTTGATTATTCCACTACATTAAAAAAGGTGAGTCATAAAATTCATATGATTTTCCTAAAAATGCATATAAAGAACTAGGAATAAGATACTTTAATATGATAAAGCACACCTACAAAGAAACCTACAGGAAACATTATTCTTAATTGTCAACACTGGGAGCTTCCTTCTAGAGTCCCGGCACAAGAAGGAAATGCCTGTTATTACCCCTTCTGATCAATATTTTTTTTAAAAAATTTTTTTTCAACGTTTTTAATTTATTTTTGGGACAGAGAGAGACAGAGCATGAACGGGGGAGGGGCAGAGAGAGAGGCAGACACAGAATCGGAAGCAGGCTCCAGGCTCCGAGCTGTCAGCACAGAGCCCGACGCGGGGCCTGAACCCACAAACCGTGAGATCATGGCCTGAGCCAAAGTCAGACACTTAACCAACTGAACTACCCAGGTGCCTCTAACCTTATCAAAATTTTTAAAAAAACGTTCTGCAAAAGAACCTGTTAATAGGTTAAAAAGACAAATTACAAAATTGGAGAAATTATTTGTAAACCACATATCCAGCAAAAGACAATTACCTAGACTATGGAAAGAAATCTCCAAACTCAATGGTAAAAAAGAAAAAAACAACAATGCTCCAATTAGAAAAGTGGCAAAAGACATGGACATTTTACAGAACAAAAATAAAGATGGCACGAAAGTGCATGAAAAGATGTTCAACATCATCAGACGTCAAGAAAATGCAGATGAAAATCCTAATAAGCTATCATGATACGCCTGTCAGAAAGGCTAAAATACAAAATTGTGACAGCACTAAATGCTGGCAAAGATGGAGAGAAACCTCAATTGCTCATATATTGCTGGTGGGAACATAAAATTGTAGCCACTCTGGGAATAATTTTAGGAGTTTCTTACAGAACTAAACATCAACTACCATATAACCTAACAATTGTACTCTTGGGCATTTATCTTAGAGAAATGAAATCTTATGTTCACACAAAAATCTGTGCATGTATGTTTATACCAAGCTTACTCACAACAGCCCCAAAGTGACACAACCCAGATGTCCTTCAATAAGTGAATTGTCAAACTGTGGAAAATTATCCAACCATAAAAAGAAACACATTTTTTTCTATTTTTTAAATCTATTTTTAATGTTTATTTGTTTTAGAGAGAGAGCATGAGCATGCACAAGCAGGGGATAGGCAGAGAGAGGGAGACAGAGGATCTGAAGCAGGCTCCATGCTGCCAGCAGAGAGACCCATATGGGGCTCCAACCCATGAACCGTGAGATGATGACCTGAACTAAAGTTGGACACTTAACTGAGCCACCCAGGTGCCCCAAAAAGAAATATATCGTTGATACATGCAACAACTTGGAAGGGTCTCCAGGGGATTATGCTGAGTCAAAGAAAGCCAGTCCCCCAAAGTTACGTACTGGATGACTTCATTTATATTTAACATTTAGAAAGACAACATTTTAGACATGGGAAACAAATTAGTTATTGACAGGGGTTAAGGACAGGGAAAGAAAGGTGTGGGAGGGAGATGGTGTGGCCACAAAAAAGGCAATACAAAGGATCCTTGTGGTGGAACTGTTCTGTATCTTGACTGTGACACGAACATACTCATGTGTTAAAACTGTATAAAACTAAATACGCATACACACACATGCACGCAAATGAGTAAAACTTAGGAAATCAGGAAATCTGAATGAGATTAGTGAATTGCCTAATGTCAACATGCTAGTTGTGACATTATTCTGTAGTTTCATCAGATGTTACTGCTGTGGGAAACTGGTTAAAGGATACACAGGACCTCTCCCTTTTTCTCAAAAGTGTATTCAAGTTTATATTTACCTCAAAATAAAAAGGCTCTCTCTATATATATGGATGGGTCCACAGCCAACCAACATGGAACTTGAACTCACAACCTTGAGATCAGGAGTCACACGCTCTACAAACTGAGCCAGCCATTATGTCCCCAAGTTTAAAATAAGTTTTAATTCAATAAATACAAAAAAACCTTCTCAATAACCTCACAGAAACATATGCATACACATGTATATGTTCATATGTACATAGAATGACAGACATACATACCACATGCACACACACTAGGACACAGAGGCAGAATATGAAGAACTGAGCCATTATAGGTTCTGGAAAAGAACAAATAAATTGGATACAATAGTATCAGAGAGGTAGAAGTTCCAGCTAGGACTGAACCTGAGGTTTTAAACAAGTAAGAGACAAGAATCTTCTTAACCAGGGATGAAAATCCAGGGACCGTATACCATGGTGCCTTATTGCACAGAATACATTACCACCCAAAATATGCAGCAGAATATAATTGTTTGAGTATGAGCTCTAACATTTACTTCCTGAAGTCTGACATCAAGTCCATCAATTATTAGCAGTAAGGACTCTGGGCATGTTTTTGAAACATCTGTATGCCTCAGTTTCCTCATAATATATGGAGCCCATAAGGTTATCATGAGGGCTAGAGAATGTAATGTACATAAAAATCTTAGAAAATTGCCTGGCATTCAGTCAGTCTTAGCTAGTTGTAGGATTACCTGACAGCAGAGCATTTGTCATGCACGAGAAAATAAGCTATCATTTTTCTATTTTTTCTGATCATTTATTGTGTTTTGAAGCTTCCACTATCTGAGCTCATCCCACAGTGTCTGGGGTAATTGATACCTCTCCCTCCCTGATTTCTAAAGCCATTTATTTGAAAGCAGGTCAAAGAAGAACAGTCCTGTGTAGGCAGCCTGCTCACCCATCCAGGTACACACAGTACTACTTGGAGAGAGAAACTGTTTCATCGATACATCTCACTGGAACCTGTCTCCCTTTTCCTGGTTCTGGTATCCAACCTATCTCTGCTTTAGTCCAGCACAAATTAGAGGTAATTCTGCAGTTTTCTTTGCTCTCTCAGAACCAAGCAATCTATTTATTCTTTGCCAGAGCATAAATGCAACACTCATTCCCAAAAGAGAAGCTTTAATCATCATTTCCTAGTCCTGCTGACACATTTTCCCCTTATTTTGTAACCCTCTTAACTGATGAAGATTGACAGATAGTAATGATCTAGATGGAAGGTGTTGGTTCTAAATCCCCTACAGATAGACTTGCTCTGCGTGTCACAGTGGTGCAGTAGTAGGTGTTGAAGCAGCCCTGGAGCCTACAGAATGACAGCCATGAGAATTCCACTCTATGAGAGCATGAGCTTTACTGGCAAGAATACATGATTCATGGTAGAAATAATAAATACAGTTAATTTAAATTTATAGGCATAAGCTATAGGAAACTAGTTATTTTCTAATGAACCATAATACAATCACTCCTAGGAAGAATACTATATTGATGGTACAGGCACATTTCTTCTTTAATAAGGACAAGCACTGACTTGGCAGTCATCGCTGTTGGCTTGTCATACATAACATGCAGCCATGGAAACACCAAAAAAACCACAGTGGGAACATCAGAAGCCAGTCCATTGTATGGCTCCTATTCACGTCACTAAAAGATGCTTTGTCATAGGCAATGGTTGCCCTGTCAGTAACTTCAGAAGTTCAGGTGTGTGGGTTTATCATTTCTACTTTCCTTTAATGAAATCCCCTTCAAACCCTACCATTCACACACTTATCTGTTTTAGGTCCCCTTTATTGTTAATATTGACAAATATAATCTTTGGAGATGAACTGTTCCACATGCTTATCACTTGCTGGGTATGGTGATTCTATCACTTTTTAAATTTAACTTCTTAAATCAACTCCCCCTTTAAGAGTTCTGTGTTCCAGAATTTGGCTCCAAGAATCATCTCCAACTTATTTCTACTCTTCAGAATGTATAGGCCTTGCATTTGCTCGGTCCTTACCTTTTCAAGTCAAGCATACATCGATCCCCTGATCCTTTTACTTCACACCTACTGACCTTCCTCCATATTCTCCTTTTTTTGTGTGTAAGTATAGAAATCAGAAACATGTATCGGACAAGAGTATATAATGACTAGACACATAATCCAAACCAGATTTTCTATTTTTCTTTCTGGTACTCTTCCTGAAGTTTACTGGCTTTGCAGAGATGTGGATGAGTGGGAAAGGGGAGGCATGTCTGCCTACAGAACACTAAACTTGAGGGACAGTCAGCAGTTGTCTCCAGATCCAATAATCCTCTTCCTGGAATGGTTTTCTACACATTTGTTCCCTTTCCTCATGGAAGCAATTCTGCCATTGCTCACTAGGTCTTTTTTATTTTTTATTTATTTATTTTTTAATATATGAAATTTACTGTCAAATTGGTTTCCATACAACACCCAGCGCTCATCCCAAAAGGTGCCCTCCTCAATACCCATCACCCACCCTGCCCTCCCTCCCACCCCCCATCAACCCTCAGTTTGTTCTCAGTTTTTAACAGTCTCTTATGCTTTGGCTCTCTCCCACTCTAACCTCTTTTTTTTTTTTTTTTTTCTTTCCTTCCCCTCCCCCATGGGTTTCTGTTATGTTTCTCAGGATCCACATAAGAGTGAAACCATATGGTATCTGTCTTTCTCTGTATGGCTTATTTCACTTAGCATCACACTCTCCAGTTCCATCCATGTTGCTACAAAAGGCCATATTTCATTTTTTCTCATTGCCACGTAGTATTCCATTGTGTATATAAACCACAATTTCTTTATCCATTCATCAGTTGATGGACATTTAGGCTCTTTCCATAATTTGGCTATTGTTGAGAGTGCCGCTATAAACATTGGGGTACAGGTGCCCCTATGCATCAGTACTCCTGTATCCCTTGGATAAATTCCTAGCAGTGCTATTGCTGGGTCATAGGGTAGGTCTATTTTTAATTTTCTGAGGAACCTCCACACTGCTTTCCAGAGCGGCTGCACCAATTTGCATTCCCACCAACAGTGCAAGAGGGTTCCTGTTTCTCCACATCCTCTCCAGCATCTATAGTCTCCTGATTTCTTCATTTTGGCCACTCTGACTGGCGTGAGGTGGTATCTGAGTGTGGTTTTGATTTGTATTTCCCTGATAAGGAGCGACGTTGAGCATCTTTTCATGTGCCTGTTGGCCATCCGGATGTCTTCTTTAGAGAAGTGTCTATTCATGTTTTCTGCCCATTTCTTCACTGGGTTATTTGTTTTTCGGGTGTGGAGTTTGATGAGCTCTTTATAGATTTTGGATACTAGCCCTTTGTCCGATGTGTCATTTGCAAATATCTTTTCCCATTCCGTTGGTTGCCTTTTAGTTTTGTTGGTTGTTTCCTTTGCTGTGCAGAAGCTTTTTATCTTCATAAGGTCCCAGTAATTCACTTTTGCTTTTAATTCCCTTGCCTTTGGGGATGTGCCGAGTAAGAGATTGCTACGGCTGAGGTCAGAGAGGTCTTTTCCTGCTTTCTCCTCTAAGGTTTTGATGGTTTCCTGTCTCACATTCAGGTCCTTTATCCATTTTGAGTTTGTTTTTGTGAATGGTGTGAGAAAGTGGTCTAGTTTCAACCTTCTGCATGTTGCTGTCCAGTTCTCCCAGCATCACTAGGTCTTTTTTAAATGATCCTTATTATCATGGTAACTCATTCCCTAGATGAGATTAGCATCATCTCTAAATAGAAAGATTGAAAATTTCCTCTTTTAGATCATTTGTAGAGTACTCCTATTTACTTTTGTTTGTTTTAAAGTTAGTTTTCTATCCAAATATTTCTATCCAATTTCCTACCCAAGTTCTACAGTCATCTTTTTAAGCGTGAAAACTCACCAGAAGTTATTTTTGTAGTCTAAGTCTCAAGAAAGATTGTCTCTATATGGTACATCTACACAATTCCTTTGTAGTACATAGCCACTAAGATAATGTATAAAGAAATTAATAATAAAGATCTTTCTGCTTTATTGTTAACAAAAAAAGCAGGTTATAAAACTCTAAGCATGGTATCATCCCATTTTAAAAAGTAAAGCATGTGCCTAAGAAAATGCTAGAAGAGTATCCATTAAATCAGAGATGTTATTTCTGAGTGTAAAATATGGCCTCTATCCATCCATAAATGACATAAAAAAGGGTAAAATCTGTACTATTTTAAATATGTATTTAAAAAATATGCATCTTAAATAAAAACATATTTAATCAGATTTTAAAGGTCATCGAGGCTTATTCTTACAAAGTTCTTAATGTTTTGATCTATGAGATCATTGTTATGTGTTGGTATATTATCCTAATCTCTGGGGGACTAAAATAAATAGGTGAACTCAAGTCTTATTTGCCAAATAGTTTTTTATACATAAACTGTATTTACCAAGAAAACCTATCCTTTTGAAATACTAAATATTGCTGTTAAAATATTAAATAAGAAATTGCTATTAGAATAAAATATGCAAGTCATTATTAAGACGAATATCAACATCAGACCTATTAACTACTATAATTTCAAACTTGTGGTAAATGTAATGCTATGTTAAGATAGCTATAATAACTGTGAAGTGGTATGAAAATATCTGAATTTTATTGGTGACAAATTCATAGATTTTGCTAACACTAATGTGGTTTGTGGTCTACATTTATAATTGAAGAAACTGTTAAGTTTCCTATCCAAGTTCAAAAGACCTTATGAATTCAATTCTTGAATGCTTTGGGAGTCTACAGATTCCAGGTAAAGAACTGAACTATATATAGAGAGAGACCAAGGCATTCTCATAATGTAAAAAAATAAAATACTAATAAAATGCACCTTAAAATTAATAAGAAAGATTGTTTAATATGTTCTATGTATTTAAATTTCGAATGCCAAAGATATACAAAATTCAGTATTGAATGAAAGCTACATATTTAAAGATGACCAAAATATAAAATCACGCAAAATTAAGATGTATATCAATAAAAAGTTCAAGATTCACCCATTCCAAATTCAACTACTAAACAAAGATATGATAAAAGAAAAAAGTGCCATAACAAAATTACACCAATTAAGCTTATGGAAATTAAAGAAAATCAATAGATTTTTCAATACATTTATTCCTGAGAACAGTACTTCAGACATTAGAAAGTCCATGAATCAAGGTATATAATGGTGTATTATGAGGAACCTTTGGCAAGAAACATCATTGAGTCACTGCAGAGCCTTACAAAGATAAGAATTGAAATGCCCACAGTACAGATATTGATCATAAATAATAGACAATTGAATTCAAAAAAAAGAATTCAATTAGGAAGGAAAATCAAGTAGAATTAGGGCTATGGCATTGCTTTAGTGGGCCGTCCCTTAGGATTTGAGTCATGGACCAGGATATACGCTGCTCTCTTACCTACCAGGAGCCACTCCAGGGGTCCCCATACATGAAATGACATTTTGAAGCTTTCTACAAAGATAAGAATGTCTGATTCTCATTCCTTTTCTACTGACTCACATATCTATTAAGTGTAAAGTCTCTTAGTACACAGAAACAAATGTTAATCATTGTTCATTGTGGTTATCTTAGGCTTAAGATACATATCTTATTTTTGACTATATTTTCTAGACTGTGTTCAATGAACATATCTATCTTTTATAGGAAGTTGTTAAAGTTATTTAAAAATAATTTGCCATCAATTTGTTTTTGGACAGAGACACCTTATTTGGTAATAGTTCTATTTTCCTTACAACAAAATCCTAAATTTTACCATGGCTTAAAGGTTGCTAAAATAACATGCAGGTTTTTCTTGGCTAATCAGGTTAAATGGCATTTTAAGAACACCGAACATGATTTTAGTATAGACAAGATCATTCATTTTGGAACCCAGCATGACAACACTACGTTGGATGTGAAGAATAAATGTATTAAGCTATAACAGCAAATTCATGAATTCAACCCACAGGAAATAGTCACTGCTACTTGGTAGTTTTACCTGGGTTACAAAGACTGAATGAACATCAAGCTATTTCTCCCAAAGATTTTAATTCTTTCATTTATAATGCTGACATTGACATGAAACATTTGGAAAGAAATTACATAAGCACAGAGTATTTACTGGTCACCAATGAAATTATTTAAGTTAAATGCTGAGTTGTTAAACTCATAGGACTTTTGGATCTTTTTCAGCATATTGGTAGTCTTTCCTAGATTGTATCTGGGGCTCCCACTCCTCCCCCACTGCTACATGCTGTGGAACTAAAATCCTACAGCCACATCAAGTCATATGGTCTCATTAAATGTCTGGGAGTTTAAAAAAAATCAACATTATAATTCTCACTTTACAGATGAAAAAAAAAGACAGCTAACAAGAACTTGGAGAAATGCTCATTTATTCTTTCAACTCACACTATACACTGAATGCCAAGCAAATTATCAATAGGAAGCTTTGCATGACCAACATAGTCTTTGCCCTTTCAAAGCTTAAAACCAGATGGCCATAGCAGTAAGAGAGAATTCTGTCAGCTTGATTTGAATTTATTGGTTCTACCTCATTTCTAAATTTTTCTAAGCTTCAAATTCTTCATTTATTAAAAAAAAAAAAAGGATGGTGGTAACTCCCATGCCAGGTTGCTAAAAAACAAACAAACAAACAAACAAACAAAAAATCGATGAAACATATATGAAGTATCTAGAGTACTATTCAACACAATAGTGGTACTCAATAAAGTCACATATGTGGCACAAAGTAGATATTTAAAAAAGCATACTCACTGTTGTTATTTTTGTGGCTGATATTTTTAATAAGATTAAAAATTAATCATGCTAAGTTTTTAAACGAGGGACTTGGCATTTCCAGCGTTTGAGACTGCTGGAGATTTACACACTTTCTTTTCACATGTAAAAACCTGAAATTGAGGGTCAAGGCTGTACATGTTGTGTTAATCCCACCTTAAACATGTTTAGCCAGGTTCTTTCATAAAATATGTTTCATGAACCATAATTTGAAAACCACTGGAATTTGACACTTGCTACTCACTGACTAGATGGAAGATATTGGGACCCATCTTTGATGTATTTACTATTAACAGGGTTTAAAAAATAGACATGAGGTTACAAATCCACCATTAACTTTAACATATTACTTAAATACAGTCTAAAAATATTGTATATAAGAGGACAAAAGAAAGAAGAGGAAGAGTTTAAAAAGTGAGAGGGAGATAAGAAGATATTTATTCTGGCTACATAAATGTAAAGAATATTGTATTAACAAGGCATGATATAAAAGTGGGCATGATGAAAAGATCTGGACTCACAGGTTGAAAAAGCAATCTCCTGTGTCCAATTAACCTCAAGTCTGAAAACGTAGGCATATACTTTTTCCTACTACATCAGTGTGTCTGTGTATACATACTCATGTGCTTTAAACCTGTTTTACAACAGTTTTTCCAGAATAGTTTCTACTATTAGCTTAAGCATTTTCCCAGCGATTTTGAAGGAAGTATTTTATTTTCTTCTGAGAAAAAGCAAGCTAAATCAGTCATCAATTTTGTATTATAAAATTCCATCAAGGATGAATCTACCTCTAAGTTTTTAATGGACTCTATGAAGGACTTAATTGTGTAGGCTTGGCAAAATATTTGTTGATTAGAGGAGGGCAATTTCTTGAGTATTAAAACCATGCCCTTTGATATGTTGTATTATAAGGTACATGGCTATTTACACCACAGGGTTCTCAGTATATATCCATGAACTCTATTTCCAGAATCTGTAAGCAAGTAATTTTTATTCCTCTCAGAAGCATTTTACATATTTGGATTAAAGGTAATGTTTCTTTTTTAGTTTTAAAAAATGTTTATTTATTAATTTTGAGAGAGAGACAGTGTGTGTGTGCACAAGTGGGGAAGGGGCAAAGTGAGGGGGAGAGAGAGAATCCCAAGCAGGCTCCACCATGCTGTCAGCGCAAAGCCTGACATAGGGCTCGATCTCACCAGAACTGTGAAATCAGGACCTGAGCCCAAATCGGGAGTCAGTTGCTTAACCAACTGAGACACCAGGCACCACTGCAACCTTTCTTTTTGAATTAGACTCTATTACTTCCTGGACTCCGTCTAGATATCTATTCATCATAGTCTCATTTACCTTGATTAAAACCCCCTGCTTCACTTAGTGCCAATTATTGATTACAAGCCGAGTTAAACAATCAGATCTATCTATACCTGATGCTTTAGGCACCCATCTAATATTCCATTGATGAGTCATCTCCCCTTCTCAAGCAGGTTGGGGCTTCCAGTTTCTGAAGCATAAGGGATAAAGAAAAGGGGTCCTAGATTGTTGTAAAGACAAATAGCCAGACTGAGCTGCTCTAAGAAGCAGGTTGTACTGAGAGTAAGGTCCATGGGACACAGATGATTCAGTACCTTCAGAGCAGTACTCTAGAGTTGACCTTTCTCTTTCTCATGGTGGCCATGCCCCAACTCTGCTTGGAATAGTAGCGATCCAATCAGCAGTCAGTTGGTAAGTCTGAGTCATTGGCAAAATAAGAGATTTGGTGAGGGCTTCATGCTTATAGAGTTCATTTATCAACTCAATCTAGTTCACTCAAATGAGCTTGTTCACAAGGAGGAGGCAGGCCTCACTGTACTACTCCATTGACCGAAACATAGGGAAACAAAAGGAAATATATCATTCAACCTATTTAGATAATTTTGTCCTGGGTTTTGGGTCACCTCTATGTATGATTCATGGGATTGGATCTCAGAGATAGAAGAGGTTCAACAGCATATGAGGGGAGGGTGTGCAGTGGTTTGAGTGGGTTTGCTTCAGAGTAAGAGCTGACTGTGCCTCTCTTCCCAACTCTGTACTCAGTGATGTTAACCTTGAGAGTTTGAAATTGGGCCACTGTGGAGTCTTTATACCATGGAAATTGACAATGCTACAAATCAGGGCATCGGTATATTTCCGCTTTCAGAGAGCTGTTGTGTTGTTAATTATCTATCAGTACACCACTGTGTGTATGTGTGTGCACGCACACATTCTGGAAATTTAATTTCTTGAAAATTAATTAACTTTAAAGATTGCTCTAGCTCACCCACTTATTGAAAAAATGATCAGATACAGGTTTTAGTAGCTATAAACCTCAACACTATTTCCTTTTGCTTCTTCATTTTTTATAGAGGGAAGTTAACAGTGAACTAATCATAACCTGTTGATAATTCCAGCCCAAATCTTTCCCTTAGTAGGACAAACCTTTTGCAGTAGTTAAATAGAGTTATTCTAAAGCTTTTCCTTTTAAGCTTGTTTTTCTTGATTAGTAGAAATTTGGCTAACAATCAGTCAGCCAACTGCACCCATCAAGTACCCAGCAATTCATATAGATTGACCAGGAAGATAAAGGTGAAAGGCTTTGTTTGCAAACGTTGCCATCTAAAAACCACAACAAAAGCCAGAAACTATGGGCTGTGAAGAGACTTAGTATACTTCAACAGGCACTAAGAGACACAAATTTGCCAATTTCCTATATCGCATAAAAATATAATATAAAAATTTACTCTCTCATCAAATTTTACGGAGATCCATTTGAGTTAGGATCTCTTCAAGAAAAACCTCATTGCTTCAACGTTTGAAGAACTCAGCATCTACTGGGAATCAGATCACAAACTGTATTGTAATATCTATTATACAGAGATAAGGGGATGTTTTATAAAGAAATCTAATTAAATTTATTCTATCTCATGTTAAAACTCAACTTAGTGATGCAAATACGAGCTTTTTAGCAATTTGGGGATTTTTCTTTTTTTCAGTTTTAGTAAGAGATAAAACAAAAATTATCACCAACCCGAACTCTGCGATCTGGAAAAGGAAGGTTTCAGACTCGATTTTTAGTCCCTACCTTCTAAGTAGTTAAGAGATCCCCCCTTTGTCACATTCCATCTTCACAAATATGGACACTAATTAATTATTATTAATTGATTGGAGTCAGCTAAATACAATACCTTATTCCTTAACCAAACCAGCAACCTGAAGTGTAACTATAATTGCTTCTTATCCAGATGACAGAAAGCAATTTCAGTTGCTGCTTTACTTAATTAGGATGCATGAAGCATGGACCTCCAGGTCACATCTCTGTAAATTATGCCTCTTCCATTTTCTTGAAAAAGCACTTATGTCTCAGGCACCTTGACATAGTTTTGTTTTTTTTTTTTTTTTTTTTTTGTTGACATAGTTTTTAGTAAGACCATATAAACTCAGTGCAACCACATTTCACTTACTTGTGGATACATTCATTATCTGTGCTGCCTTCTGGTTTTTCCATAGACCCCTGTACACTTAATTATTTAGTTCTACTTTCTGGGCATGAAACTGAAAAGTTAACAATGAAAGGACTTCATTACACATGTGTTGGCACAATATTTTTGAAGGAATAGGTGAATCCATGAGGGAACTACCTCAATTTACTTTGCCTGAGGAGAGCTCTTTGAAACTGTAGAAGCTTTTGGCCCCTTGCCCAGATTAAGAGAAGTTTTGAAAGAAGGCTAAGGGTGCATTAGTCTGAAGCCTAGTAGCTGCCTACCATGATGGAAAGCTCAACCCTCTGTACCAAGGGGACGTCACTAGGTGGTTCAATGGAAGTTCAAGACCAGTAGATACTTACATATGAATCAAAGATATTTCAAAGACAAACACAAAGTGGCCATTTTTAAATTATGCAAAATTTAGGATGAATGACCCACTACAATATGATTACAAGCAT
Organism: Panthera tigris; assembly: GCF_018350195.1. Lineage (NCBI taxonomy): Eukaryota > Metazoa > Chordata > Mammalia > Carnivora > Felidae > Panthera > Panthera tigris. The sequence goes on from NC_056672.1 coordinate 13,334,304, forward strand.
TTATTAAGCATCTGTGAAGACAAGAAGCTATGATGGAGACATCAAGGAATTGGACGCACAGTTGCTACACTCAAATAGCTCATGACCAGTAAGTAGCAACAGAAGAAGAATCAGCAATAACACAAAACTTTAAAAAGCTTCCCATATGAAAAGGTACCATATTATGTGTAACTACATTTCCTTTTCTCTTAAGGGTTTGAGAGTTAATTGTACCTTGACCATCCAGCCTTGATCAATTCCTATGATAACTATTTCCAATTTATGATAGAAGAGTTTCAACACTTGGATACTTAGGTATACAAGACTAGCCTAACTTAACCAAATAGTAGCTACCACCTAAACCTCAAAGTCTGGTATCCTGGGACATACCATGTTTAAAGTTTGAATATATAACACAAATCTGATGTTTTGACTGGATTTTTTAATTTTGCTGGGTGGAATCCAAGTGTTTCCTAAAACTCAGTGGGACTTTGTGTGTTTGTGAACTTTTGTATGTAAACACATAATATGTGTTCAGCTTCAAATGGGACAAACTTATGCATAAGTGTGCACATGCATACATGCACATCTACTGAGCACAACTCTCCCATTATGGAGTTATTAAGACTATACTTCTTGCTTATTCAAATATTCCCATGATAGCTGTGTGCTGTGTGGTTCACTTCATTTCCCAGCCAACAGCCCGCTGAACTTTGGTATGATGTGGATGTGGCTGGCACATGCAGAAGCCTCTCAGGAAAAACGTATCACATCGGATCTAATCAGTAATGTACAAGAGCCCGCTAGTTATATAATACAAGCCAATCTGCTGTTTTTCCCTCCCTCCCACTCACTGTTTCACCAAGCATGGATGCCACAGGAGAATCCTAATCAAGAAGCACCTAGTAACAACATCAGTCCTTCTAGAAAATGGCATTTATGCATTCAACTAAATGGTGCAGCCTATCATTCTTGCAGCTAAGGCTCTTACATGTTTGTCTGTTTATTTGTTTGTTTGTTTGTTCTGGTCTTCTGTCAAAATGTAGTAGTAATTACTAATTACAAGGGAATAGAGGTCTAAGAATTGATTTTAATGACCCCACTGAATTTTCAACAGTCTTAGCTTAGAAAAATAAGAGCTGGAGTGACAGATTTGAATCCGTTTTCAAACAGATTTGCATTGTGATTTGGTCCACAAAGGCCACGGGGTCATTTTATTCTTTGGGGAGTTGGAGTTTAGCGTATATTGGGATTTGAGAACATTTCACCTGCTAAAATTGTAGTTCTGGAGAAGGACAGTGTTCGACGAAATCGGAGATGCTTCTTATCTTCAAGTTCAAATTGTAATTTTACTGATAAAAAATTAGACATTCAGAGAGGGGGAAAATTTATTCAATGTTATAAAACAACTAAATAAAGGGGCTCCTGAACTCATTTCTACTGGCTTTAAGTCCAGTCATTTTTTTTAAAGTTTATTCATTTTTGAAAGAGAGACAGCGAGCAGAGGAGGAAGGAGGAGGGAGGAGAGAGAGAAAGAGAAAGAGAGAATCGATGAATGAATTACAAACAGGCTTTGCACTGCCAGCCCAGAGTCAGACATGGGGCTCGAATTCACAACCAGTGAGATCATGACCTGAGCTGAAATCAAGAGTCGGACACTTAACTGATTGAGCCACCCAAACAACCTAGTCCAGTAATTTTTTGTACTACAATACGTTTATTGTAAACCTCACTCAAAAATTTTGCCTTCACCTCTCCCCATCCTTTCTCCCTCTCTCCTTTCCTCCCTTTTGGTCTCTGATATTCCCTCCTTCTTTCCATTTCTCTCCTTCCTCTTTCTTCTTTTTGATCCACCCAACAATCCATCTATTTAAAAAGTATTTTCTGTGTATCTACTATGTGCCAGGTACAGAGTTAGAGACTTGGAATACAGATGGGTCCCTGTGAAGAAGCCCTACTTACAGTGAGACCTGAAGAAAGCCTGTCATGGACTGGGGGAATATAACATTCCAGGCAGAGGCAATCATTTCTGCTAAGGGCCCATGGCAGAAAGCTGCTAAAAAAGGCCACTAAGGGGACCTCAGCAGAACTGGCCCACTAGGCAATGGCAAAAGAATATTGTTTTTTGACTCTGTCCTCAAGGTTATAGCCCCAATCCTCAGCCCTAAATTTCCTCTAACACTTTTTCATTCCTGTATTGTCTTTAAACCTTGCAATAATATATCAGGAATAAATATTTTGAAGTAAACTAAAAAAAAAAGCAATAGAGGGAAATGTGTCTCGTATTCTTAAGACACTGTCACCATAACCATGTATGTTGTTCATTTTCTTACCCGCACATTCCTGCACGCTTGTGCAAGCCGGTATGGTCAGTGTAGTATATGGATTATGGACTCTGAAATCAGAGAAATCATAGCATCTAATCCTGACTCTGAACTTCCTGGTACTTTGGTCTTGAGCAAATCTTTCTGTGGCTAATCTTCAGCTTTCTCACTTGCGGAGTTAAAATTTGTAACTATCATCCAGATGGTATGAAACCATCATGTTACACATGCAAAGAGCCCTCATGGCGCCAGGCATATTAAAGACTCAAAAAACACTCAAAATATTCAATACGTGGGTCAAAAGGTATATAATATTTTAAAAGTAAATGTTTTAAGTCATACTATCAGATATTCTTTAATGATACCAATGGATATGCAGAAATGGAAATCTATATTCGTTAACTAGAATATTGCCAGGGATGATAGAATGTTCTATTTCATGAGAAGATATTGGGACTGGAAATACCAGATATAGGAATAAAAGTAGAAAACATGAATGAGCCTCTTGGGCCACAGGCATGGTCAACTCTGCTCAAGACTGTTCTAACACAAATAAACAAAAAACAGGTCCCAGCTCTTAGCATTGATGAGTAAGACTCATCAACATGGGAAATGAAATATAGATCACTTAACTCTGCCTCAGTTTTGTCTTCTGTAAATGGGGATAATACCTCACAGTGTATTTTTGGATTAAACGACAATATCTAGAACATGTTATTAGTATATCCATTACCTGGAACATAATATGTGATAAATAGATGCTTTTTTGTTCAGAGTATATGAAGATCATATTTCAAAAAGCAATGTTTGAAATGCTAATACTTGACAAACTTGATTTTAACAGTAATAACAAAAAAGTGGCCAAATGTTTTTCTTTTGTCTGATCCATCTCATAGGGGTTACAAGAACTAATTTTTTGTCTTCATTTTCAAGTAAGGGGAAAAGAGAGCAGGAGCCACTGTATAGGGAAGAGAAAGCCTGTGGTTGTTTCAAAAATGCTCTTAAGGCTTCTCCCTCTGCTTCCAATGATATACAAACAAGTTTATTGCTTGAGTAAAGGCAAAAAAACATTCTTCATGTCTTTAAACAGAAGCACATCCTGGCAGCCAGAGCTGGAGTTCTTCATAAAAATCGTTTATACCAAACCACACATGCTATTTCTCAGTATGTTTTAAAGATGAACGTTAGCAAACAAAGCTTTCTCCATAACAGAAGCTTTGAAATGCACAGCTGTTCATCAGCCTGGTATTGCTTCCCATACCTTCTCACCAAGGTTAGCCCATGAAATTAACAGTCACAGCTTGGTGTTAGAGTAGTTTTCCCATGCTGTCTATAAAACATTTCAATTTCAGGGTGGCATTTTGTAAACTGGAGTCATTCACAAAGAGTAGCATCTCTCTGGATACAGTTTTTAAAAACTGCTTTCAATGTGGAATTTTAAAAGTCACATTTGAAAGCCATCATGGTAATAAATGATTCAGAAAGAATCATCAGTGGGTACTAAAGCTCCTGTAAATTTGTCTAATAACAAGGTATTTACATAGTTGCAAAGTGAAGCAGAGGAAAGGAGGAGAAACCTAACAGGTACCACTTTAACCTAGCCATGAAAATTATCACCAGCAATGAGAGATACCAGGTGCCTCTAGATACGATGCACTGGGAAGAACACAATGATCCTTCTGTAGCAAAAATACATAACCTGAATGTCCTCATGAGGAGATAGCAGACAAACTCATATATTGAGAGAGGCACCAAAAAAACTGTCCTGTACTCTTCAAAACTGTCAAGGTCATGAAAGACAAGGGAAGGATGAGGCAATTTCCCAGGTAGATGGAACAATCAGGCAAAATTTGAGTAAGATGTGTAGATTAGATAATACTGTGTTTATTCTAATTTCCTGAAGTAGATCATTGTGCTGCTGTTATGAAAGAGAACATCCTCATTTGGGGGAAATATACTGAAGTATTTATGGATAAAGACAGATCTGTAATTCTGTGTGCATGTGTGTGCATGTGCGTGTGCACCCACATAGAGACTGTAATCCCTATACTTTCTGTGGGATAGCCATTGTTATTCCAGTTTTAAAGCTTAGGAAGCAGGATCAAAGTTAAGACAATTTTTATTTGTCTAGTTTTATCCTTTCCCTACTTATTTCCTAAAGTAGGCACCTTAGGATACTGAGGTTGTTATTTGAAAAAAAAAAAAAAAGAAGAAGAAAAAGGGAGAGTATGATGGTCAAATACACTTAGGACAGGATACATTGAATGAAATTAAGTTAGCTTTTACTGTACTAATCTATGTTGCTATTCTTCAACATATATGCACTGTGCAACATTCCCTAATAATGTGTACCATGCCACTGAACACCCACTTTCAAAAAATTTTTGCTGCTTTTTTATAATGTTATCTTATTACTCAAAGAGATAATGTTTTCTTCAAGAATAGGATGTGCCTTATACTTCAGTGTCCTTCACATGTTAAGTACATAATAGGTATTCAATAAATATCCCATGATTACTGGTAGAGACTCACTCGGGCTCCTATATGGTCTTTTTTCTTCTTACAGTGTTCCTTAGTAGTTCTCCTTGAATTTTCATTCCTCCAATTTCCTGTATTGAAACTAATATGTACATGTAAACTAAGTGACCTTTCAATGTCCTGAAGCTGACTTATAATCATTAATAGCAACTCCAGCCTTCTGACAGCCTTTGATTACATTTGCGTAACTCTTCATTTTCTTACTCAGGTAAGAGTCAATTTTGCAAACAGCAGAGTCCTTAAAGAGTTTTAAAAAGAGAGGAAAAACTCAATTCAAATAAGCATTACATACCTGGCAGTTGGGAAAAATGAAAAGTCCATAAGCAGTACATCAGGAAGCACTGTGGTATGTTAAATTATAGGTAATAAAATCAGAGTGTCATAAAGAAAACCACTACACAGACTTTGAAATGACTTTTTTAAACTGCAAGAGTTGCATTAATTTGTATTGCCTAGGATTACACATGAGCATGACTGCATTTGGTGGAGAGCACACACTGCCAAGTTCTTACAGTTTTCTGAGAAACAGAAATTTTGGTATCTTTGCAAAACAGATCTTGAGCTTGAGCACATCAATGTAAGAATGCATGCATTGCTGCATTTTTAAGACTACAGTGATGTCCAACATATTCCCCTGATCCTTTAATAGCTAAACTCTTTGCAGAGAACCTCAAACCTTGTTACGGCTCAACTTTGATACTTAGGGGGGTGACTGTCACACAGTTGATGTATTTCAGATATAAGATGGAATTTGGGGGCAGTTTCTGGGGAGAAGAGATGGAAGCATTCAGAACAATGTGTTCAGAAGAGGTGAGTACTACATTTAAAGCTACCTGTAAGAAGTCTTAGCTACCAGAGCAAGGAGAAAGAAATGGCTATTTGGCTGTCTTCCAAGTATAGTCCCTGAGTACCTAATGCCTGTAAGCTACACTGCTGGGTGCTATGGGAGGTTAGATGAGTCCCCAGAACTGCAGCCTTTTCCCATCTTCTTTTCATAAGCACATATTTTGATCTTGCCTCCATCTGCTGCATAAACATCAGGATTATCATTTACTCCCTTATTCTCTTGCACCTGTTAAAATTTTCCACCACACTATTACAGTGGTTCTCAAAATATGGTCCCGGGACTAGCAACGTCAGCATTAGCTGGAAATCTGTTAGTGGCAATTTTCTGGTCCCACTGCAGATCTACCAAATCAGTATCTTTAGTGGCAGGTGGTTAGGGAGGAGAACTGACCAGCAATCTCTATTTTAATGAGCCCTCCAACGGATTCCAAAGCATATTATAGTTAGAACCGCTGCCATCTCGTAAGCCACTCTCTCAGAGTTCAGTAATGACCTCTGATTCACCAGACCTAGTATTCTTTCCTCAGATCTGATCCTTCTTTACCTCTGTAAGCATCACACTCTGTACACATTTCACATCTCACATTGAGACATTCTCCTTTGTTTCCCGTGGTTTTGTGGCACCATCTCTCTTCACCTCACACCATTCCTTCATCTCTTTCATTGACTCTTTCTTCCTCGTTATTTGGCCTTCTCCCCAGTTAAATCTCCCTTCCTTTCACTTTCTACATTCTCTCGTGAGGATCTGAACCATCTATCTCTATGATCTCAAGTATTTCTTTTAGTTAACAGCAGTTTTAGAATTGTGTTTTTTACCCAAGCCTCTGTATTAGTCTTCAAGTTTGTGTTTCAAATGAGTCCTGGGGAAAGGCCATCCCTAGGTTCCATGGCCTCTTAAAAAGAATACATTGAAACCCAAAAACCCCATCCTCACCATCCCCAAAGCAGCTGCTCTTCTCTCAACTAGTTCTCTCTCAACTCTCAGACAAGAAAACTCAAAGACTCGGACTCATCCTTGGCTTTTGTTTCATTCCACGACTGATTATCCAGCAAGTCTTGTTGAGCCTGTTTACATTCTTTCTGCACATTGGCATTTCCACCACCTTCCCGAAAGACCAAGCTTCTCGTCTTCTTTCACTTGAGGTTTTTTCCTACTAATTGCCACTAAGTTAATTTTCTTAATTCTTTGATTGTATAGTTATAAAGTCATCCAATCATTCTGTGATCCCTGCTACTGTCTTCCACCGAAAATCCTCATTCATTACCTTGACACATGGCGTTGTTATAGGACTCCGAACTTTCTGTTCAGCCTTAGTTCCCATTGCTCCTTGTTATATTCCAGCTAACCTGGGAGACTCTCCATTGAAGAGTCTCTATGCTTACTCTTTTTAAGTTTCTGTAACTATCTTTTAATGATTTTACCCAACATGTAATATCATCTCCATTCTCTTCCATGTGTCCTTCTTCGGTGTCCCTTACCTGAACATCATCTTCCCCCTATTTCCCCTCCTTCATACCTCTTCTATGGCAGGTGACACATCTGCAGGTTATAATAATAATGCATACAACACTCTCTCTGCCTGGCTAGACTGTAAAATCCTTGAAGACAGATCCCGAGCTGGTCTTCAAGGTTTTCTTTCTCACCTGAGTAACTAGAGCACAATTTGTCACGTGAAAGATGCTTAATGAAATTTGCGTATTGAATAAATACATTCTCTCTTAAGTCTGCTTGTGGGAGGACTGGTGGGTCTCAAGAGGCGCAGTCAATGAGGAGGAGGAGAATGAGGAGGAGGAGGAGGAGGAAAAGGACAGAGGAGACCTTAAGTAAGCAGGCAAGAAATTCTGTGACTCAGAGAAACAAAGGCTAGAATTTTCCTGGAGGAAAGATATAAGAAAGTAATGTGGGTTTGTTTCCAATTGTGATAAGTTCTAAGTGTGGGTTAAGAGAGGTTTAGAGAAGAATACTTGATAGGGGTACTTCCCACAGAGTTTAGTGTCACTTGTAATGCTAATTCTGAGGAAAATGAATAGCTAACAGCCCATAAAATTGGGAGTTTGGTAATCAAATAATTGGGGGAAACCTGACAAACAAAAATCAACAGGGTTCTTTCCTGTACAACTTATGTCCTTCTATTTACTATGGTGTATTATTATATTGTGTATATTGTGTATTATATTATCCCAGTTCTGGAATGGTTTTCAACCTGTGGTGTTCCCTACACTTACATGAGCACAACACTGTTTTATCACAGGACATCCTCTAGGAATAGCATTGCTGAAGAACCCATGCTGGGGAACACCGCACGGTTGACGCTCTGTGAGCTTTTAAATATAAAAATAAAGGCAATTTTAATACTCAGGACCTTAAAATGGAAAAAATAAATTAGCTACTCCATCCAATGACAAGAAAGGGGGCACTTTTGTTTCAAGCATCCAAATATTATCTGTTTCACAATCCCCTCTCCCAAGAGGATTTCCCCGACTATCTGTTATTTGTTGCCTATTTCCAGCTCTATCCACCCTTACCAACCACCCCCCCTTCTTTTCTATTCTCAGTTTATGAGACACTTTTTTTTCTGGAGGGATCTTCTTAACAATCCCAGAAAGGTAGAAAAGAGAAAATTAACTGAACACACACACAATTCTCAGGCCCTTATAATTTAAAACGGATTTACCACAACTTGAAAGTGCTGCTAAAGTGACATATATATTAAATAGATATTTGCCTGCAGGCACAGAATAAGAAACTGATCAGAAGGGAATGAATATTCCATCTGGACTCTGATATTTCATAGTTGTGATCCATTTTTTTTTGCCATGACATTTACTTAAGAAATGTTCAAAATAATAATTTAAATAAGCATCAAATACCGCATGAGTTCCACACATATGCCAAAATAATCTTACTCTTGTAATCCCGAAGAATTGCCCTTGACAGTATCTTGAAGGCAAAACACAAACTGCATTTGCTATGTTTTTGAGGATAAACTCCTCAGGACTATTCCTTTAGGGAACATAAAAGAGTTGTGTGAATGTGTGTAAAATCAACTCAATAAAATGTTTTTCCAATAGAGGAAGAGGGTCTTAAAGTAATCCAAGAAAGGAGTTTGTTCGCATATGGATATGTCCCTGGAAACTTGGAATCAAGATAATTGGATTAGTAGGAATTACTATATAAGGATTATGTAAATGTATAAATATGTTATACTCTTCAATCATCCATGGGCCTTTATGTTTACATTATCCCAGTTTTTGTTGGTTTCCTTCTACATATTCAACAGCTCTAGTGTAACTGATCATCAGGTAAGAAAATGTTAATAATTTTTTCTCCTGAAATACTTAGGAAATATCTTACTTGAATGCCCCAGAATCAAGATCCATCATTAAGAGTCTAGACATGGCACAAACAATGTTTAAAAAAATTTTTTTAAATGTTTTATTTATCTTTTGAAGGAGAGAGAGAGAGAGACAGAGCATGAGTGGGGGAGGAGCAGAGAGAGAGACACAGAATTCAAAGCAGGCTCCAGGCTCTATGCTTTGAGCACAGAGCCCAACGCGGGGCTCGAACCCACGAACTGTAAGATCATGACCTGAGCCAAAGTTGGATGCTCAACCGACTAAGCCACCCAGGCACCCCATTATAGTGTTTAAAAGAATTCAACTGAGGAATCGATATTGTGCAGGGATTGAAATGTTCTGGTAGAGAGGAAGCTGTCTCAAACTGCTGCAACTTTGTTTATCATGTAGATAAAACAAACATTGCTCATTTGATTACTTCACTTGAAAAATCTCTGGAGAAGACAAGACTGGTCTGATGGTTCATCACATCAAGAACTCATTCCTTCATCATCAGTAAAGGCTCGCAATGGTTATATCTGCCTCATAGTCAGAACTATACAACTGCAAGTTTATACCTATGCAATCACCAGAGAAAATCACTGCCTTCAAATTACAAGCCTATTGGTTGCATCCTTCTAGAACAAAATTATGTTAAGGGCAGAGAATGTGACTTTCATTCACAAATGTTTCACTGATGTTTTATAGAGTGCCTGACATGTAAAGTATTTGTGGAACAAATAAATGATTCCATAATTTCTATTCTGGTCATATCATTATTCAACTCTAATATTTAATCTAAGGTGTTATTGGCACTTTTTTTTTAAAGGTGGAGTATTTTCATCACCCCATCCCACACACATCTTAAATTGATATTCTACTCAGAATACATGCTTAATATATTTTTTTAAATAAAAGGATAGCTGAAATTATCTTTTAACTTATTAGAGCATTTAGTTATTGAACTACCTATGTCACTTTAAGCCAAAGAATTAAGTAGCTAAACTAAACTGCTCAAGAGGTTGGCCTTCACTTAGGGGCAGGCCAACTGGCCTCAAATCCTTATTTCTTTGGGAGTGTTCATTCACAGCCACTCACAAAGCCCCCAACTTTTCTCCAGCAGGCATGCTGGGCAGCACAGGATTTCAGCAACAATTCTGTGATTCTCATCTATCATATAAATCAGGAAAATACCCATTTGTTTGTTTCCTCTCTGGGCACTTTATCACTCCAGCCAAGGGGGACAGCCTGGTCTTAGTCACCTCATTTGATTCTGTGATCTGAATCCTGTGTTTTACATGTGGTTAGAATCTGAGCCTTGCACTGAAAAGGGTGTAAACAGTTGCAGACAATCAAACTCACGCATGGAAACTGCAGGTGACTGTCCAATTTTTGAGACTGCCTCAGAGAGCAGAACTCTCACTTTGATGCTGATGGGAGAGGAATGTCAAGATGGATTTCCGCAGGGTATTAAATAACTGAAGGGACTGGAAATCACTCATCGCTAATGTAAAAAAGGACATATGATTTTTCATCAGGAGCCTGAGCTATGGCTCCATTCTTGCCTGCATTAGCCATTATGAGATGAAAGCAGATGGAAATTATTCATTCTCTCCAAACTCGCATTCTTAAAATGCGATCTTATGAAAAAGCTTCACCACAATCTTTCACTTCCAGGGAAATAGGACAAATGAGGCTTCCTCCAGAGCAGACAGAATCCTCACTTTCTTTACTGTATCTCAGCTGCACTAACATCTTTGGCACCAGTCTTGCTCACGTATCACGGGCTTTATAAGTGACTCCATCTCAGTCATCTGTTTTTATCCCAAGGCACACCCTGACTCCTCCAACCCCAAGGCTGTTTTGACCTGCCTTAGTGGCTCGATCCTCCTGCAGACACACAGGACCTGTCTTGCACCTGATGACAGCCATGTCAGTCAAAATGCGCAAAGTCATGGCCATAGAGTTAAGAAGAACTCATCTTTCAGGGCATGAAAAACACTGTCTAATAATTCTCTGGTGTTATCAATACCTGAAATGTAAGTTTTAGTTCCTAAAACATCATTTTATAATTAAACCAGAAACCAAATTAACCAACTCTTGTTTGGTTTGTGAGAGGAAGGGGTAAAGGGTGGCTACAAGGAGCCCATGCCAGTAAGGAAGGGTCTATGTGTTGCTGGGGTTTGGGAGAGGAAGGGAGGAAATGGCTAAACAAGAAGGTTCTTGAAAAGACCGACACCTTACGCGGTCATTATGGGTATATAGCATTGGCTCTGCTGGACTACTCTTTGAAGGCAGAGAGGGCACTGACATGTAATAGAAAAGAATAGAAGTTCTAGAGTTCCAGTGGTATAGATTGAAATCCCATTTCCTTCACTTTCTAGTTATAAGAGTCTGGACAAGTTACCTCACTCTCTGAGACTCAGTTCCCTCATTTGTGACCTTGGAGTTAATAATAACCTTTCTCCAGCAAGATCTTCTATTCCACATTGTGCCTATAATCAACATTACAAGGTATTGTATGCTTAAAATTTTGTTAATGGTGGATCTCACGTTAAGTGCTCTTATTACAATAAAAACAAAACAAAACAAAACAACACAAAAAGCAGCCATACAAAAAACCTTGAAGGTAATTGTGAGATTTAAATGGAATAATGCAAAGTAGAATAACAGCTGGGGTTGTAACACAAAAGGTTCTCAAAAGCCTTATTAATTGTATTATAGAAAGTACCCCTCCCACAAATGTCACACACGCAATAGGAAACAACACATACAGGAACTTGTTATAAGGGGATTGCGACTTTTCTATCATTGTTTTGCTGGTGTAGAGCATGGGGCTTGGGACATAAGAAGCTCTCAACTAAAATTTATGCATATAAATGAGATTTATCGATTATTTTTTTGAGACTCCTATAGGTCACAGGCACACCTTGGTAACAGAGGTTTTTTAAAATAAATAGAAAAAAGTATAATTTGTACTTTTAAGAAGGGCAGCGATAAGGTACAATGTTGCTTTCAGAAAAGGAAGTGTTTCTCTGATGAGTCCTGTAGTCCCTGCCATGTCAGAAAGGAAAAAGGAGAAGGCCACAGTAATGGAGAATAAAGGACACATAAAAAACAAAATACATCTCTTGGATTATTAAAATATAGTTATTGTATAATTAAGAAAAATTACGTCTTACTTGACATCATGTGTATTTTACCACAGCAAGTATCCTACCTTAACCTACTACTTGTTGACCAAAAGTGTCACTTTCTTAAAACACACTGTGGTTTACAGGTGATACCTAAGTGTATCTGCAACTCTGATGTACACTGGTTACTCAGAATTTTTCTTCTATTCATCTACATTTGCAAATGGGCCCATACCAACAGAACACAGGTTGACCACCACACTGAATTAATATCAACTCAAAGTTCGTCTCTCTTCCAATGTCTCTGGATATCACTTCACAGAAGAGGGGGTGGGGGGGCTTCAGGTAAATTTATAATTCAGTAAGGGCACCTGATCAAATGGGATAGGGAGAGTTCTGGCGTGTTGACTGAACAGCCATCACCAATGAAGAAATAGACCTCATTTCATGAGAAATAAGTCTCTCACACATACATTAGCTTTACTATGCTTATCTATAAAATGATAGACTTAGATCCGGTCAGTGCCTTGAAAACTCTCTGCTGGTCCCTAGGGAGTTTCAGTATGGTGGACTAGGACTGGGCTGAACTTTGGGTCTTCTCCTCTTCAACCTGGGCAGCTTCTCCTTTTTTTTAAAAGTCTGTTTTAATTATTAACTTGCTTAATTAAATTTTCTTTGAACAAAGTATTACACTATAAAAAAAATCTACTAGATTGGTGGACTAAGCAAATGGTTTGTATTCAGTCAGCATGTCTTTTAAAATGTTTAAGTGTATTGCAGTTTACTAAACATACTAAATCATATGCATGATCTTGCTTCAACATTGCTATGAGGTCAATGTTACCATTCTCTTCCATTTTGAAGATTAGAAAGCAGAGAGGCTTGTTGAGGTAAACCATGTACCTGAAGATACACAGGCGGTCAGTCATGGAGTTGACACAGGAGCATAAGTATTCTGGTCCAAAGTGCAGTATCCCTCCCCACAGCACACTGCCTCATCCACACAGGGGACTCTCCCCCTCAGACAGTACTATACAAAAGAGGAGAGAAAGGAAAATGGCGGGCTGCTTATCTTATTCTGCATTGCAAATGTGCTCTGAGTATTGAAGCCAATGTTATTTGGCTGTTCCTTTTTTCTGTCACCATGGATTATCGCAGAACACAGTTTTGATGTTCATTTCAGTTATCATTATCTGGGGAATAGGAGGAAAAAATTAATTATCATTTAATTTCATCCCCATTAGTGTTTAAGTCTAGCATATCCTACCTGCTTCTATACTACATCTCTTAATCAAATGTATGCCTGACATTGGAATAACCAGGTCAGAAGAAGAAGAAAGCCAGGTAAAATGAAGGAGAAAGCGTTAAGGCAGCACAATGTTTTCACTGGCAGTTGGTTCTGTATCATGGGAAGAGTGAAACTTTAGGGAGCATGTAGCTTCATGTTAAGGAACCACATTAATATGGTTCCTTTTACTTATTATTCCCATGTCATAGCAGAGAAATTAGTTTGCAAAAATAAAACTAAACAAAAAAAAACTTGGCCAAAGCCATACAGCTAGTAAATGGCAGATAAAGGATCCATACCTTAGTCTCTACAAACTAGATGATTAAGATGAAGCTAAAATTAAGCTACAGTAAAGAGGTATGAGCTCATTAATCCAAATCAAGCAAAATTCAATATATTGTACTTAGAACACTTATCTATTTCTTGAATGCCCCTAGGGATGGATCTTGGAATAGCAACTAGGTTTGGGGTACTAATTCTCATGAGTAGCTTCTTGAACTTCTGTGTTGATCAGGATTCTGAGGTCTTGACCCATGCCAATAGGAAAAAGTGCCATGTTCAATTAGTTATGTCTAATGTGTCCACTTTGGGTAGGTGGGGATGAAGAGAGTGGGGTGTGCAAGAGAGAGTAGGGACATGAGTGCTCCATATTTCATGACATCTGCTCTATTGAAATCAGAAAATAACTAATGCTTATTGCAAATACTTTAGAGTAATTCTTAACCATGACAGTCATACTAAGAGATGTATTTCACTTCTATTCACTAGCTGAGCCAAAAACGATGTAACTATCTAGACAACCATACAATTCCAAGTGTCTAGGAATTTTCTGCCAATGGCCAATGTACCATCATTTTCTTTCTTCAGTGCACAAGCAAAATACAACTCACTTTCACCAGACAAAATGAACTTCCCATAAGTCCATGTGAAATGATTTATTTTTGAGACAGAGACAAAGAGTGGAGGAGGCACAGAGAGAGACAGGAGACACAGAATCTGAAGCAGGCTCCAGGCTCTGAGCTGTCAGCACAGAGCCTGACATAGGGCTCGAAACCACAAACTGCAAGATCATGACCTGAGCTGTAGTCGGATGCTCAACCGACTGAGCCACCCAGGCACCGCAATTATTTCTCTTTTTGATTGACATGACCATCAGAAGCTCTATTGTCATGGCAAAAAAAAATTAATACTGTTACAAAAAAGTAAAACAACAAAACATCCCCACCTACCCAAAGTGGACTTCAGTAACTCTCTTGGCACCAATGATGCATATAAAATTTTATAATCTGCTAACTAATATACCGCTTTCTTAGAAGCATGCTATAGAAAAAAAAAATCAGAGAGAGAGGGAAGGAAGAAGTTGTCAGCCTAGCAGTCCATGGTTAGAATCTTGCAGTTAACAACCTGGAAGGGACTTCAGGATCATTTATTTCAACTCCCTGCTGAAGAAGCGTGTGCTCAAAGCCTGAGCCACATTGACCTCTGCAGATGTCTATGCAATGCTACGTCTTCCAAGCTAACTCATTCTGTCTAATTATCCTCACGTATAAAGAGCTGCCCACCTCATTTTCCATCATGGAAGTGCTTATGTCACTCCCATCTCACAGAAATTTTGAAACAAAAGTGTCCCAGAAGTGAAAAGATTTATTGTTAAATACACACACAGAGTTTGCAGCCTTGAGAATTTATGGTCTTCTCTCGAGGTTATAGTGCCAGAGGAGTGTCAACTTGCTCACTGTATATGAAACACAAAATTATAAAAGAGATAGATGCCACCTATAATTCTACAGCCCAAATTTGACAAATGTGTGTTATTTTTCAGCTCTGTTGGAGGTTAGCAAGGTCTTCTGACAATTTCAAATTATTTTAAAATTTCTATTTAAGTATCGAATTGCTTCTCAGTGACATGGGCTTGCAACAGAAGTTTCTAATGACTGCTCTGCCTCCTTACACTCTCCAGTCAGAATGCCCTCAGCAGACGGGAGCCAAACCAAGCTACATAATGAATGAGATCTGTCCAGCAGGTCCCACCATGGGCTAGAAGGACAAAAATCATTAATACAGAATACTGGCCAAACCTCACACAACAGGGTGAAGGATCTTCAGGCTCTGGAGTGTAAGAGCCTCCAGCCAACTTAAGAGCTTCAGAGTCAGAGAGAACTTGGGGAAGAATCATTGAATTTTAGAGCTGGAAGAGGCCCTAAAATGGTGGCATTAAACCTTTAAATTCAGTTAATGGGCTTAAATCCTAGCCCTGGCCCATACTGGCAGTACAATCCACAGTCAACATATGTATGCCTTTTTTTAAGTGTTTATTTATTTTGACAGAGAGAGCAAGAGAGAGAGCGCGCAAGCACAAGTAGGGGAGGGGCAAAGAGAGAGGGAGAGAGAGAATCCCAAGCAGGCTCCATCCTTTCAGTGCAGAGCCTGATGTGGGGCTCAATCTCACACACCATGAGATCATGACCTGAGCCAAAATCAAGAGTTTGATGCTTAACTGACTGAGCCACCCAGGATCCCCAACATATGTATGTCTTTAACATGGTGTCTGACATGTGAACACCTGTTAGCTGTTACTATCTCTACCAACCTCTTTAGGTTAGAGATGAGGAATTTGATCAAAAAAGGTGAAGCGGCTTGACCAAGACAACCCAGTAAGTTGTACAGATGCTAAGCGAACATAATGGTCTCAGGAGGGCGGCAGCCTGCGTTGTTGACTGCCTTGAGATGTTTCCCACATTCAGGACTCTGTATCTTTGGTTATTCAGGAAGCCCACTATGCAACTCGATTTCCTCTTATAGGAGGCCACGCACCAGCAATGTTCTTTCATAGGTACAAACTCATCAAGTTCACAAAAGTAGTTTATTCTGCCCTTGAGGCTGACTGAGGTAGTTGTGAGATAAAATGGAATTTAATTCAGCTCAGTTTTGTTTGTGTAACTCCACATAATAGCACCAGCTACCACTTTGCTTTTTACTTTCCTTTTATGCTTTATCTGAAACCATCCATTCTACCCATTCATTCATCAAACATTTATTAAGTGCCTACTGTGAGGCTAACACTATGCTAGATCTTATGAGTAATAAATATATTCAAGGGGCGCCTGGGTGGCTCAGTTGGCCGAGCGTCCAGCTCTGGCTCAGGTCATGATCTTGCGGTTTGTCAGTTCGAGCCCCACGTCAGCCTCTGTGCTGACAGCTCAGAGCCTAGAGCCTGGAGCCTGTTTCAGATTCTGTGTCTCCCTCTCTCTCTGCTCCTCCCCTGCTTGTGCTTGCGCTCTCTCACTCTCTCTCTCAAAATAAACAAACATTAAAAAAAATAATAAAAAAGAAACATATTCAGCTGGGGGACACCTAAGTGGCTCAGTCGGTTAAACGTTTGACTTCAGCTCAGGTCAAGATCTCACGGTTTGTGGGTTTGAGCCCCATGTCAGGCTCTGTGCTTATGGCTCAGAGCCTGAAATCTGCTTCAGATTCTGTGTCTCCTTCTCTCTCTGCCCCTCCCCTGCTTGTCCTCTTTCTCTGTCTCTCAAAAATAAATAAAAATTAAAAAAATGTTAGAAAAGAAACATATTCAGTTGGTATCGTCATACCTCCATAGTCCCGGTAATAAAGTACCTCACAATCTTTCTGGTGGAGATGCTCAGTAGTCTCACCAGTAGATTTTTAGAAGCAGGTATTGGGACAAGAGGATGACTTTGGAGTCAAGTAAGTCCAGCTCCAATCACTGCTGGTTGTGTGATTTTGGAAAAGTCCCTAAACCTCCTCAGCCCCCACTTCCATACTATAAAATGAGAATAGTACCAGTATCTTCTAATGATTTCTCATAGAGTTATTGAGATGATTTAAAAAGATGATGCGTAGGGGCACCTGGGTGGCTCAGTCAGTTAAGCAGCCGACTTCGGCTCAGGTCATGATCTCGCGGTTTGTCACTTCGAGCCCCATGTCAGGCTCTGTGCTGACAGCTCAGAGCCTGGAGCCTGTTTCAGATTCTGTTTCTCCTTCTCTCTGACCCTCCCCCATTCATGCTGTGTCTCAAAAATAAATAAACATTAAAAAAATTTTTTTTAAAAAAGATGATGCATATATAGCATGACACACAATGCTTGGCAGCTAGGAAGCACTCAGTAAACACTAGCTACGTTTGTAGTTTAAGCAGTGTCTTCAGAATACATTTGGAGATTCCAATTCATTTAAAACATAAGTGAGGAGGTAAGGGGTTGTTTACTTATGCTGAACTCAGGGACTCAGTTGTGCTTAAACCATTTGGGTGGCAGTCAGCTGATGAAAATTCACTATTTCAGGTGATGGGTTGATCAGAATTATATTTTAAGAAACTTAATCAGGCAAGTGGATGGAATGGAGAGGACAGAATAAAGTAAAGGAGAGTAGTTATAAAAATAATAATCTTGGCAAGAGTCAGTGGGCCTTTATGGTAAAGTCAGTACAAAAGACATATAAAATAACAAAGAGGTGGTCTAAGGATAATTAGACACTGTTGGTGACAGAGAATAAAAGAGAGAAAATTAGAGGTGTCTTCAAGATTTCGAATATGGCACCTAGAAAAGGATGTTCAGAATGAACAAGGGAATCATGAAGGGAAAGACAAGTATTCAGTTTCCTATTTTTCAGCATGCTTATATATCCAGGACTTGTGAGTGGCTGGGTAACGTTCAATACGCATCCTTTCTTATACCCAAAAGAAACATTTTTCCAAAAGGGCAGCTCCAGCTGGATCAGAATTCAAATGCAGGCATGTCCTGACAGTAGCACTTACTGTTTCGAGCTGTTTGTCTGATACAAGATTATGGAACCTCCAGCCTCACTGCTTGCTCTCTTAAAGAAAGTGACGATGTAGATAGAAGCCATAAGAGTTCAGATCTTCACATCAGTTCCTCAAAGATGGAATCACATATAGCGGGGCTGCTATAGTTCAATGTCCTTTTGAGTTTATAAATGAGTGTTGATTGGAATGGATGACTTAGAATTATTCCAGAATAGTTTCTGCTCCTGACAGAGGACAAAAGTTGAAGGAGCATATACCTCTTTCTTGACCTCTGCCCAACCCAACATCTAAGAAATAACCCTTATAGTTTTTAAAGTATAACTTATTGTCAAACGGGCTCACATACAGTGTGTAAAATGTGCTCTTGGTTTGGGGGGTAGATTCCTGTGGTTCATTGCTTACATACAACACCCAGTGCTCATCCCAACAAGTGCCCTCCTCAATACCCATCACCCATTTTTTCCCTTTTTCCCACCCACCCCCCCACCAACCCTGAGTTTGTTCTCTGTATTTAAGAGTCTCTTATACCCTTATCAGCTTTATCATTTGAGTGCCTAACAGTATACCAGGCATTGTACAAAGCACTTTAGTGTCACTATCTCCTTTACTTCCTTAGATTCCCTATCAGGAAATTACCCCCATTTTAGAGAGGAATGGACTGAGACCTAGATGAGCAAACTCATCCAGGGCCACTCAAGTGGCTAGTGGTAGAGCCATGATTCATATCAAGTTCAAAGGATTATTAAAAGAACCTACGTTGGGGGTGAAATTGCTTTGGGACTAGAAAACTGGGACTACAACTGAGGAAGGGTATATTATGTTCTAGTGCTTAAAGCACTCATTAGCTGTGAATGAAAATTAAGACCAATCACAATGTGCTGCCTCTTGTAATCTTTTCATATGTTCAAAGGAAATCTAATTTTATTGGTCTCAAAACTTCCAAACAGACTCTAATCCTTAGGATGCACTACAAAGACAGAGATAATTGCGCAGTCTTCACTGAGATGAAGTTTGTACTCTAGTCAGGGGGACACACTGTGAATTCCTCCTGTCCAGAAGCTTAATGAGCATGTGTAAGAACAGGGTCGTATCTCCCAAAATTGACATGTTGAAGTCCTAACACTTACTACCACAGAATATGACTCTACTTGGAGATAGGGTCTTGTAGAGATAATTAAGGTAAAATGAGGTCATAAAGGAAAGCCCTGATTTAATACGGCTACTGCCCGAAGAAGTTCGGACAGAGACAGGCACAGAAGGAAGACCGTGTGAAGACACCGGGAAAAGACGGCCATCTACAAGAAAGGAAAGAAACCTCAGAAGGAAACAACTCTGCCAACATGTTGACCTCAGACTTCTCTCCTCCAGAAGAGGAGAAAATAAATTTCTGTCATTTGAGCCAATCTGCGGTACTTGTCATGGCAGCCCCAGCAAACTAACATACCATATTTGGAGGCATCCACCCTCCAGAATCTGGTCTCCCTTGTGAGAATCATGTCAGCATGTTGACACAGATGGACAAAATGGTGAGAAGAAATGCCTTGGGGCCCCAGAGTGTGCTCTTTTAGGTTTCAACGAAGCAGAGGAAGGGCGCAAAGATCCGGTCTGCAGCATTACTGTCATTTTAAACCTCCAGACGCCCATGCAATGAGCTCGTGAGACCCTTTACCCAGAACTGTATTTCCATGCCCCTCTCGGGGCTTCTGCACTTGAATAAGAAGTCCATGCCGCTTCCTCCCTTCCTCTCTGCACCTTTCACTGAAAATGTCTCATGACGCTTTTCATTCCATTGAGTCTACTCTTGCACAGAGTGTAGTCTCGCCTCAGCCTGATGGTCGTCTTCCCCTTCTGCTTTTGTACACGAAGCTTGTCAGAGAATCAAGCGCTCTAAACAGGGTCAGCTAAACTGCTTCTATTGTCACAGCATCGTAGATTTAAAGACTTTCCGCCTCTGCATCTTGCCGCTAGATCTCTGCCTTTGTTCTCGTCATTTTGATAGGTGTACCATTTTCCCTAAAAAACCTAAAATACTAAAAGTAATCATTTTTCTCCATGGAGTGGGTATGATGTGGCCAGCACTTCACACTATTAGTTTTAATTCTCAAACCTGTCCTAAAGGTTAAGTATGATCAATTCTGTTTTATGGATGAGAAATGTTAAGACCTTTAAAGAGGCCATAAAGGAGCTGAAATGTGAACAAAGTCCTGACCATAAAACCCAACTTTTTTTCCCCGGACATGTGTTTTCTAACTGTAGCCATTCCCACGTCAGTGCCCTAACATTTATCCTATCTACCTCCTGTCTGCGCTATCATTTAACATTTTCTTCAGAATTTTACATTAATGTTGTCTTAAGCAATATGCGATAACTATATTTTTATATAGCTTAATGCAACAGCTATACTCTTTAAATATTCGTTGCAATGAATACAACATTACATTTTACAAGAATATGTACTGAAACAGATAAGCACAGGAAGTCTAGAATAAAATATGACCATCCATGTAGCACCTAAAATATCTTGTGTCACCCGTGGTATAGATAGCATACTGTTATATAACACTACACTACAAACTGACACCACTTATGAACAGAAGGAGCATAGGGCAGAGTCCAATGCAAGGCTCGATGTTTTCCCACAAACTACTAGCCACATGTTTTAAGAAGTTGTAGAGCTACCTGGCAGTATCTTAAAAATCGAGAGCTTTGCCTGATGGGCATTGCAGACTTACACTATCTTGGAAGTAATCTGCTCCACTCTCGTTTTCTCCTGTTGATTCGTCAGCTGCACAGTCCCTCAATTTGGGAATTAAGAAAGGAAGCCAGGGACAGACATAGCATAGCTGCCTAGTTGTAGAACGACTGGGCTTACAGGCTAATCGAGTGTGTGCAGGTCTCAGAGAGGTCAGCCTCTTGTCAGAGTGAAAAGACTTCAGGAACAGGAAATAAGATGCAGAGGGTCCATATGATTAACCCTGTGCCTGTTTCCAAAAATCTCTCTCTCTCTCTGTCTCTCTCTGCCTGTCTTTGGAATCTGAAGTTTGGCTGTAATAAATACATTGCTAGGACATATTTTTGAAATTTCAAGAGTCCATTTAGTAGGTTATAAGTAACTTGTGAGAAAAATAACATTACAAGTCATTTTTTTTCTAAATGTTTTTAATTTTTATTTTGAGAGAGAGAGAGAGAGAGCACGAGCAGTGGAGGGGCAGAGAGAGAGGGAAACACATAATCTGAAGTAGGTTCCAGGCTCTGAGCCATTAGCACAGAGCCCAACATGGGGCTTGAACCCACAAACAGTGAAATCCATGACCTGAGCCTAAGTCAGACACTTCTGACTGAGCCACCGGGGTGCCCCTAGAAGTCATTATTAACTAGACTATGCTAGTAGTTTTGGGAGGCAGTAAGGGACATGTGAACAGGAGGGCTAGACTAGCATTGGGGTTTGGGCATGTTAAAGGCTACTGAAAACCAAGTAGGAACATGTCAAAGGAAATGGTCTCCCTTTTCCTCCCTCCAGGCTCCTTGTCAGAGCCCTTCCTTCTGATCTGGGGTTTTCCTGTGTTGTCAGGCAACTCCTCCTCCCCTTACCGGGACCAGGAACTAACTTCTCCAGCAAGGTCCAAGCCCCTTGCTTACAAGAGTAGTATATAAAAGTCAGTGACAACAAGGGAGTGTGGTATATTTTTAACCGGTTAATAAAATCTTAGACCAAATTAACACAAAAGCAGTTTCCAGATCCAGGGCGTTAACATTCTCTGTGTGTTGGACCCTAGTCAGAGCAAATGTCTTATGTTTGGTTCTGCCATCACAGTTTAAGTATGAAAGTTAACTTTGTGGCAGCTTGGCTAGACAACAGCACCCAGTTATTTCATCAAACAGTAATTCCAGTGTTGCTGTGAAGGTATTTTGTAGATGTGTTTAACACTACCATCAGTTGACCTTCAGCAGTTCACCATATATAATGCGGGAGGTGGTGTTACCCAATCAAATGAAGGCCTTAAGAGCAAAAGGAAGAAGAAATTCTGTCTCAAGAAGACACCATCAACTCCTCCCTGAGTTTCCAGCCTGCCAGGAATCTGCTCTACAGAATCTGGATGTGGAAGCCCATATAATACCACGGGCCAATTCCTTAAAATTAATAATAAAAAAAACACAACAAAACACACCTTATATCCTATTGGATCTGCTTCTCTGGAGGATCCTGACTGATCCACCACCCATTTGGAGCATATGTGGAGAAAGACAGCCAAGACCGCAAGGGGTCTGGAAACCAGAAGGGCCTAGAAACTACGGTATGTGAAGAGCAGCTGTCAGCACTACAGTTACTTAGTCTGCAAGAAGGAGGTCTGTGTGTGATCAGACAGCTGTCTTCATTCATTTAAAAGGCTGAAAAGTGGAAGAGAGTTCAGACTTGTCCTGTGTTGCCCCAGAAAAGAGAACTTGGCACTGAGGTTATCGATTATAGCAGGCAGATTTGGGATCAGCAGAAACAAGAGTCCTCTAACCTTTTGAGCTCCATCAGCTCCCAAGGGTGGGGATTTCCAACAGAACTTTGATACGTGGAGGAGAACTGGAAAAAGGACTCCTTGATTAGGTGAGAGGAAAGAGTGTGCCCTCAAAGCTCCGATTCAGTTGGGCAGGCTACCATTTACCAAGTGCTCCCTAAGCGTCAGGCACAGTACTCAGCACTTTAAACATTTGATTTCATCCCATCATCCTTCCAACCCCTAAGGTGGGCTTAGTGCTTCCTCATTTTAAAGACAGGAAATAGAAGGCTCTTGGAAATCCAGGAAATGGTCCAAAGTCCTCCACTAAGTAGAGCAGCATCAGGTTTCAAACCGAAACCCACTTGAACCTTAAGGCTCCCCTATGATGAAACACTGTTTCCCTGGGACAGGAGGATACAAAATCACAAGCATGAGCCACAGGTCACGGCCTTTTCAACCCTTAGCACCTGCATGCTGATGATGCTTTTATACACCTTCAGGCCAATGTGGTGGGGTGAATTTATCTGCACTATAGCCACGCCTTATTTGCCAAAGCACTGAAAGCAAAAGAAATGTATCCTTTCATTCAACAAGTACTAGTTGGCCACAGGTACTAGTCATCTAGAAGTACAGCTACAAACAGGACACACAAGGCCTCAATCCCATCGAGAAACTTACACCTAGCAGGAAAGGCAAACATTCAATTAAAATGCATTGAGTATTTAGTTCCAAGTGTCATGAGTGCCGAGAAGGAGAAAAAAACGTGTAGTCTGAGAATGAGTAGCAAGTGAGTCCGCTTCTTATCTGGAGGGTCAGGGAAGCCCCTTGGTAAGGGAGGGTCAAGGTGGGACCTGAAATATACACATGCTCGGCCAGAGGCAGCGCACAGCACGGCCCTGAAACACAAAACCACTAAGAGCACTAGAAGACTAAAAAAAAAAAAAAAAAAAAGATTAGCATGGCTGACTTCTTACTAACACAAAGGCAGTGGCTGCAGAGGTGACAGAGACCATTTCATGCACTGGCTATGGAGAGTATGTCATCGTTTTCAATGAACAGGGATAGAGATAACTTGGTGGCTTGGGGCATCCCAATCATAGCCCTCAAATACAGCTCCACGTGAGGCTTGGGTGGTGTGTAGAAAAAGTCTACATAGCAGATCGGAGACTGCCATCCCTAGAAAGTTCTTTTTGCAAGGTTGGCCCTGGGCTGGTATCGAGAAACTTGGGTACTAAGAAGGTTCTCACCATTCCCACCACCAATAAGAGCGGCTCGCTGTGCAACTGTTTGAGCTTATGCTGAACACCTGCTTTCTTTCTGGGTGTCTGGAATTTGTATGTGCTAGGCAGAGGATGCTTATGTGACCAACCTCCGGTAAAAAACCCTGAGCACTGAGGGCCTAATGAGCCTTCCTGGTAGACACCAGTTCATACATAGTGTCACATCTCTCACAGAGGCATCAGCACACCCTGTGTGACTCTACTGGAAGGGCTCTTGGGAGCTTGTACTTAGTGTCTTGTGAACTTTATCCCATGTATCTTGTCCTATGGCTGATTTTGCTTTATGCCCTCTCTTTGTAACAAATCTTAGCCATGAGTACAACTGTATGAGTATTCCTAGTGAATCAATAGCACGGGGGAGGGTTGGTATTGGGAACCCTTGACATAAGGTGTGACCTTGCTGACTTCCCACAGTGGCCATGGAATTAAAAGTTCCCCTCTGGCTACATAAGAGGTTTTCAAGGTAGATTGAAATGGTCTCCTTTCTTCAGGGGAACTCCAACTTCTGCAGCAGCTTCACTGCTCGAAGGTCTAGAAATGTCCGCAGTGAGGCACAGCTGGGTAATGAATTTTTTTTTTAACATTTATTTATTTTTGAGAGACAGAGAGAATCAGAGCATGAGCAGGGGAGGGGGAGAGAGAGACAGAGATACACAATCGGAAGCAGGCTCCAGGCTCTGAGCTGTTTGTCAGCACAGAGCCCGATCCAGGGCTCGAACTCACAAACCATGAGACCACGACCTGAGCTGAAGTCGGATGTTCAACCGACTGAGCCACCCAGGCTCCCCATCTGGGTAATGAATTTTTAAAGACATACACCAAATTTCAGGGAAGATTCGTAATTAATGTTAAACAACCACCTGCAATCCCCAGGGCCACTGCCCTCCATTTGCCAGAAACGTGCCATCTTACTCTTGGGAGTTCAGAAAGCTAATTTTGTAATACTGTATAGCTTTAATCTATCTGCCCTTTATTAAAATGCAGGATGTACCAATGAGTCTAATAAGGCGGTCTTAAGGGTTTTTCTGTTTTTTACCTTTATATTTAGCTAGCCACCGTTAGTGTCTTTATAGCTTCTTTTTTTCTTTAATGCTTTCAACTCATTATTCAAGACCAAGGAAAATTAGTCATTTCTTAGCACTTTATATTCTGCTAATTGCAAGATCTTAGCAATACAAACACACCAGAAAACCATATCAAAGCAAATTTTATAAAATATATGCCAACTTCACCACATCCAGTGGAACAATGTTTAAGGCTGTTGATTTTGCTTACCCAATACTTTTGTTTGAGTAAATGAAAATTCAATATACTTACTCTTACATTCCCAGAAAAAAAAAAACACAGCAATAAAATATTGATGAGACAAGGACTCGCATGAAAGACGAATCTTGCTTTCGAAAGTCAACAAACAACACTACTGCTCCTTCCATCTCTGGAATCCAGCCATTCCGGCCACATTATCAAAGAAGTTTAAATTCCTATCATAGCACTTACCCTCCTCCCACAAACTGCCACTTGGGAGAGTCATAAAGCTCTTAAACCTCACATCTCTGGGGAGCCTGGTTCCTATGGACATTCTCATTGATGTTGATCAATAAAATTCTTCCCCTTTGCTGAGTACAGTCAGAATTCTTTCCTGAAGTCAATGAATATTTACCTGGCACCTACTTCATGAAAGGCATGTGCCATGTCCTGAAGGTGACAGTCCTGGCTATCTAGAAATGTCAGCCCTAGGTGTATACACACAAGCTGCAATACAGTAAAGTAGAGAAGATTGTGTTGTTAAGTACAAAATGCAGACTAACAGTATGAACTGAGAAAGGAAAGAACTCTCTGTGGGTATAAAAGTCTTTCCAGGAAGAATCAACACTGAAATATGAGAGTTGGTGGGATTCAATGCTTTGAGTAGCAGAGCATTTGTGATGGCATTGATTATGTACATAAACGTACATTCTGGAGACAATGAGTACACTAAGGTGGCTGAGGGGACAGTTTGCTTAAAGAAATAATGCAACATAAGGCTGGACAGGTAGGCTGGAGCCAGGCTGAGAGCAGCCTAGAATGCAGTCTAGGAAGGTTGGCTTTCCATGTGCTAATGATAGGAGACTACCTAAGGTGTCTGTGGAGCAGACGACTTTGGCTTTCAAGCGACATTTGTGGATGCTTAATAGGGAGGTGTGGCATTAAAAAAAAAGACAAAATGAAAGACAGGTGTAGACGTGGTCATGAGCCACTAAAATGGAGACGTGAAAAAGAGCTGGATCGGGAAAGCACTCCCAGCATGTCTACGGAAATGAGAAGAGTTTGACTTAGGTTGAAAACATGAAAAAAGGAAAAAAGACACAGATATGGGCCAAACGAGGGACTGGCCTATAAGCATATGAAATGGAGCGCCTATAAAGGCAGTTTTAGACAGATGGTTTTAATACTATTCTCCTATAATGTGCTGCACTTCTAATTCATAATCTTTACCGTAATTGCAACAATTGTTAGTATAATTATTGATTTACTGTTATTCTTTTCTAGCCCATAAACTTTTATAGTCTGGGACTGTGTCTCAAGTGCCTGGCAGTAGGGCATGACATATTATAATTGTTCAAAAACTAGAATTCATATGCAGGCATATTAGAAAGAGAAGATAATTTGAGGAAAAATTCTGGAAAATCGAGTTTTAAACAACGAGAATTAGAGGTGAATGCCCAGTACAAATTGCTTCTTTGTAACATACTTTATTGTAAATACTTTACTGTATTTAGGTGATAGGGTTTGTAAGCAATGGGTATCATCATATTTTGTTGATGTCGTTCGTCCAAATCCCTGTAATGATGAACCATACTATGAAATAGAATTGTACTGGAAAAGGTAATTGTCACCGAAGATTCTCAAAGCTAATGGAGGGGAAAAACATGTTCAAGGAGGATTGTCAAGTAAAGGTGATTTTTCATGCTAAATTATTGAAAATGCCTCTAACTGGTTTAAAGTTCTTATAGCGTTATATCTCTTTGAAGCCCCATTCCCTCTTAAGCCTCTGTAGCCTTGAAATCATTTGCATACAAGTACAAAATTAATCCTTATCTTTTTTTTTTTAATTTTTTTTTCAACGTTTTTTATTTATTTTTGGGACAGAGAGAGACAGAGCATGAACGGGGGAGGGGCAGAGAGAGAGGGAGACACAGAATCGGAAACAGGCTCCAGGCTCCGAGCCATCGCGCAGAGCCTGACGCGGGGCTCGAACTCACGGACCACGAGATCGTGACCTGGCTGAAGTCGGACGCTTAACCGACTGCGCCACCCAGGCGCCCCAATTAATCCTTCTTAAATACCACTTTGATGAGGGAATGAATGAATGAATGAATGAATGAATGAATGGAGAGCTCTGCACTCTGGGAAATTTTAGAAACCATCTGTGCTGCTTCTAACTGGCTGAGTAATATGGTCAAGTCATGATCACAGAAGTCTGTGAATCAGTTTTTCATCCTGTTTCTCAACAATGGGGCCACTAACATGTTCTAAATACTTTGAGGGCCTATCATTAAGTAAATTCCCATAAAAACATTAAAAATATCTATTGATGCTCACAGGAAAAAAATCACTTACCTAAAAAGCATTCAGTGTATCATCTCAATTACCTAAAGTAATCCTGGAACCCAGGAGATTAAGCAAAGTAGACAAAATTCATATACCATGTCAGTGACTGGCACACTGGCAAGAGTAAGAAGTGGTACCTAGAAGTGGTATAGTAAGGGAAGAGATCACAAAGTCAAGTGCAGACACACAAACTGACCCTGGGTGGGAGGTTGGAACTTACGTGCAGGAAAACTACTGCCTACACATCAATCCTACGAAGAGTCAGTTTTATGTACAATGGTGACCCCCACGCAGCCACTCCAAGGTGCAGTGCTTTGTTTCAAAAGGGACGGAAACGTATCACATATTTGAGAATTGTTCCTACCCATGTGTTTAAAGTCAGTGGGAGGAAGTTTGACACCTTCGAGTTGTAAGACTCAGTCTTCTGGAAAAAAAAAATTCATTGAAGCGAAATATTTTATAACCTGATGACAATAATGTCTAAACATGACTTGACTTTGTAACCTTTCTTATTAAAACATTGGAAAACTTACCTATGGTATGGCTTGATGCTTGAGAAACGTTAGGCTTCCTGAGAAGCGAACGTATGGTCTGATTTTCATACCAAGAGATACAATCCTGAGAAATAAATTCCATGCAGACTTTCTAAGAAATTGTCCATTAACGTGAGACTCGAAATTGTAAAAGACTCCGCGATGCAGGCCTTCCCAGCCATAAATAATAGATTCTAAAACAGTTTTGTAAGTGGGGCCTTGGCAGATGGGGTGCAGTCTTTAAGTTGTGCTAATACTGTTCTGTGATAGCGAGGGACAGAGAGGGCCCCCCGACGGCCTGATACGCAGAGCAGGGTCACATTTCTGGCTGTTGTTTAATTAACAGCTCTTGAATTTTGGCATTGCAGACACACACTGATGAATCATTGCTGACTAGCACTGAAAGCTGTTGCGTATGAAATTACTTTTTTTCTGGAAGGTGGGGAAATCGTGGCTGAACATAATTTATTCTTCAGACCAGTCTTCCTTATGTGGTTCATCTGAAAGGTATCCCCCCTGCCAATCCCTCCTGGCCCCTGTTCCCCCTTTTCATCTAACCTCACCATAGTATCCAGTCTTTGTTTACCACACTGTACTAAGAAGTGAACTCCTGCAACCTGCCCATTTTTAGTGTTCTATCAATAAAGTTTAGAGAAGGTCTGTCTCCTTCAGGTGATTTTAGGGATTGGTGCCATGGTGCCCTATTTAACCCATGAAAGCATTAAAGCAGTTCTGTCAGCCCTTGAAATTCCCACAGTACAAAACACTCTGCAGACAGACAACAATATACCCCCTGAGACCCGAAACCTGACAGTAAATGTCTGTAGAAGTCAAGGAAGCCTTTCAATGGTTTGAGACAAAAAGGAGGCAATGAATCTTTAGGTTTCTTACACTGTGTATAGTATTTTTAAAGTAATATTGATTTTCATTTTGACTATCAAAGTAGCAGAAGTACTTAGTGGAAAATGTGGAATAAAGGGTAAGTGCCAAGCAAAAATAAAATTGTACATATTGGAGGATCAAGAGATAATCACTGTTGACCTTTTAGTACACAACCACGTAGTCTTTCATCATTGAAAACATCTCATTTTAGGGCTTCTGTTCAAGTGCAGAAGTTAGCGGGAACAGAGCCAAGATTATATCCTGTCTTATGTTTCATAAAAACGTGGATAGGTAAAAGCTTTGGTTGTCACTTGCCCAGTTGACATTCATCATCGTCTCATAAAAAGAAATGGCATATGGTAATAATGGAACAGAAATAATGAAGAGCATGGGCTTGTGGGGCCAAGCTGCTTGACTCTGAATACCAGCAAGTGAATTCATTTGTTTCTACTTCATTTTCCTCATAAATAAAACGGAGATGACGACAACAGTAAAAAAATAATAATAATACCACTTACTTTATGGAATGATTACGAGAATCAGCTGCGTTAGTACATAAAACACTTAGAACAGTCATTAGCAGCAAGTAAGTGGTCAACTAACACCATCTATCATGAGGACAGCAGGACCTGGCAATGGCACATCCATTCACTGCCAAGGACTCTTACTGGGCCACCTTTGCACATTATTTTCAAACTCTTAGAGACATTGATCACCACATATTAAGATTTCCATAGTCCAGTCTCATCCCTGCTGCAAACAATGATATGCCCTTGATGGGTCACCGCAATCCTTTGTATCACCTGTCATTACTGGGAAAATGAAAGCGCTAAGCTATGCTAGTGGAACTGAATCATTTTGAGGAGATTCGAACCCCCTTTGGCACAGCACTCTGTGATTTCAGAGTGTCCACTGACCCCTGGAAGTTCAAGGGTCTCTTTTGGGGGCCTCAGGCTAAAAATCCTTATGTTATATGATCTCTAATGGTTCCTGAAGCTCTGACATCCTGTGGTGGTCAGTTCCATAAAAATGGTCCCATTCTTTTGATTTCTGACCTGATTATCACAGACACAAGGAAAAAGGTGAAAGGTAAGTTCAGGAAGCAACTCTTCCACACTAAAGATTTTTCTGTTTTCTGCCTTATTGGAGATTGTAAGAGTTTCCTAATTAAATCCCTCTCACACACTTTCAATTCCTGGTGTTCAGGATCTGGGAATCCAACACCTTATTTATATGCTAATGTGCTACAGAAAACCCTGGTCTTTCTCAATCCCAAAGGCACAAGAGATATTCAGCCTTATGCTTTGCTGCACCCACTGGCATCTACAATGGACTGTGCACAGCCAGGGTGCAAGGTGCCCTGGAGAACAAGGCCTGGCCCAAAGCACTACATGGAACCAGGCGGCAGTGACATCAGGGAAGGCCAACTATCAAGCACGGTGCCCGACACAAATAATGTGGGCCTCTAGAGACTATCTATAGTTACATGCCACAGGGTGGCCCAGGGGTCACTGCCCTCTAATCATCTGGGTGTAGGTTTAAAATGAAGATTGCTAAGCAGGACATCTAAGTGCCATTCTACATGAATAGCCACGATGGACTGGGGCTCCCTATCAGAGCTGAGTTCCAGCGACTCACCCCAGACGTGTTGATAAGAATTTATGAGAGCAGAGCCTGGGAATCTGTATTCTCAAAGGCATCAGCTGATTCTCTTGTATCGAGAATCTCTGGTAAAGACAAACTTACTTGTGAGCATACAGAGGAAGGAGATTTCTTAAGAATACCTAGTATTGGGGTGCCTGGGTGGCTCAGTTGGTTAACTGTCTGTCTGTCTCTGGATTTTGGCTCAGGTTATGATCTCTGTGCTGGGTACGGAGCCTGCTTAGGATTCTCTCTCTCTCTCCCTTCCCCTCTGTCCTCCCTTGCTCATGCTTGCACACGTGTGCTCTTAAAAAAAAAAAAAAAAAGGAACGCCCAGTATTTAAGAATTGATGCTACTGCTTTCACAGGGTATTTATAATATGAATCCATTCATCAGACCCTGAAAGACAGAGATTGCTATGGAAGCATACAGGAACTGCCAGAGCTCTGGTTTCCTCTGCAACTTCAGGATAACAGTGCCTACCTTAAGGGTAGCTGAGGATTTGACTACATAATTCCCCTTAGACTGGTTCAACACAGTAGAAAAGAATGCAGCTCTATAAAAGAAAAAGGAAGCAGTTTGTGTACTCTTATCAAATGCTAAGATAGCTTTTGTGAGAAAAAGCAAAGTACAGAGCAGGATATATAGAACTTACATACTCCCTCACATAAGGAAGGCAGGGAAATACGTATTTGCAATTATATGTAAGTGCATAAAGAAAGTAATAAAAATGGTTACCAAAGGGGGTCATAAGGTGGGAACAGACAGGTAGATAGGAACAGGAGGACCCAAAATTACTTTTTTTTTAAAGTATGCCCTTTTGTCTCTTCCCTTAACATAAATTTATTCTAATCAAGGAAAAGGAGATTTTTAAAAAATGTTTGAGAGAGAGCATGCATGCATGCTCGCAAGCAGGGGGAGGACCAGAGAGAGAGAGAGAAAGGGAGAGAGGGAATCATAAGCAGCTCCTTGCGGTCAGCGCAGAGCCCGATGCAGGGCTTGATCTCACGACTGTGTGATCATGACCTGAGCC
Source organism: Panthera tigris (assembly GCF_018350195.1). Classification (NCBI taxonomy): domain Eukaryota; kingdom Metazoa; phylum Chordata; class Mammalia; order Carnivora; family Felidae; genus Panthera; species Panthera tigris. The sequence continues at coordinate 13,365,986 of NC_056672.1, forward strand.
CAAGTCAAGAGTCAGATGCTCCACCAACCTCGATACCCAGGAGCCCCAAATAGTGGATTTAAAGCCACCAGTCTAGCATTTAGCATGCCAAGTTATCATTCTTGTGCTTCAACTAGATCTTAATGGGTACTGATCATGACATTATCATATTTCACTCTAACAGTTGCCAAAACTTTCATCACCCGAATCAACTTGCAAATTAAGGGGGGAGTACGCCTGGGCGGCTCAGTCAGTTAAGCATCTGACTCTTGGTTCCAGCTCAGGTCAGGATCTCACGGTTCCGGGAGTTCAAACCCCACGTCAGGCTCTGCACTGACAGTACGGAACCTGCTTGGGATTCTCTGTCTCCCTCTCTTTTTGCCCCTCCCCCACTCTTGCTGTCTCTGTCTCTCTCAAAATAAATTAAACTTAGTTTTTTTTTAAAATTGGGGGGGGGGAATATGTGGATGAGGAGCTATTATTAAAATGTATTAGTTATTTGTTCCTTCACTGGGAGGGGAAAATGTCCTGGATCAGCAGAAAACAAAATAGGGGAAGTCTGTAACCTACTGGTGAACTTCTTTATGCAGCAGGATTTCTACATTGGTTGTCATGCACTTTGTCTACTCCATCAGGTCATGAATGATGCATGGTGCTACAAGAGGTTCAGCTACAAACCTCTCCACTACCGACGGAAACAAAGAGGATTGTTAGAAAAGCAGAAACAGGTCTTCATTTTGCTTTTACCTCTGCACCAGCTTATGGAACAAACCCACTACAATCTCTGTAAGCTTTGTTCCCTAGATTCTCTTGGGACAGATTTCTTATCAGATGTATTTTCTTAAAAAAAAAAAACAAAACATCAAAACAACACAAAACCAGAGCAAGACATTTTAGAAGAACAACATTTGCAGAACTCTGAGTTGTCGAATAGTCACAGCCAACAACAACATATTCACTTTAAAAATGATGACGTTTGCAAAACGAGAGAGGATAAGAAGAGATATGCAAATCCAGAATTATCTTTGCAGTGTAGTTATTGCTTTTTTTGTAGCACAAATATAAGTCTTTGTCTCTATACTTAGAATGAACAGAAATCTCATTTTCCCAATCCTGAAGAAGAGCTGGAGATTTTTCTAACTCAGCTGATTGGCTGTAAAATACAGACTTTTACATGTGCCAAGACTGTAACTGTTGCTTTAAAAGATTTCTTTTCATCTCTAAAATTGATATGGTAACTCTCTGATGGTAAGTGTCAGGAAAAAAATTAAATGGCAAGTTAGGACCTCACAGAGGGTAGTGGAATCTCGGTCAGCATTAATATGAGAGGCAGTGGGACTCATGAGGGTTCTTTACTTTGGAAGGAGTCAGAGACCACTGATGGTGCCCCAGTATGTTTTCCTTTCAGCAAGACAGCCTATAACCCTGCAACTACCTGGTTAGAAGGTTCACTCGTTTTGTGGCAAGTTTTGCTATATACATTAGTTTCTACTGCAAAGATCAGAACAGCCATAACATGTGTCATTTCTGGGCCCT